>NC_132888.1:23563268-23770768 GCF_030463535.1 Salminus brasiliensis
GTTTAAAAGTAGCTTTCCTGTTTGTGAACACACAGGTAAAGAACATTGAGGAGCACAGGCAGCGTAACCTGGACTCCGTGCAGGAGCTGATGGAGAGCGGACAGGCTGTTGGCGGCATGGTCAGCACCACCACAGGTACAGTGAAACAAGCCCTGCAGTGCCTGTGTAGGTTGTTTTGGGTCAGTCAGAGCCTGTGGCTTGTGGGCTCATCTTCTTTAACACTAAAAGGCAGTTTGACATAGGCAATAAAGGCATGTGCCTAACCCGCAGGCAGGGTCACAAGCTTGTTTCTTTACAAGGGCTCTTAAAATGTGCTGTGTTGGTGCTCCGACTGTCTTTCTGCATTAAGCTCTGCATTAAGTGCTTCTATTTTTTTTTGGGTCCTCGCCCAAATTCCCATTTCTTCCACACAGTGCAAGAGTATGTCCTCAAGATTCATAGCTGTCAAAAGCAGCTTTGGCTACCAGCAATACTCCCCATTCTGTCTGTCCAGTTATCTTCTAAATTAACTCCCATCAAAGAGAAACACGCATACATTCATGAAAGTCCACTGATTTCTCTGTGGTTTCTTTTCTTTGGTGCGCACCTGCTGTTTGTGTTCAGAAAGCTCCCCCACATGGGGAATCTTTAATCTTCTAAACCTGAATGAATTTTGTGATGCAGAATGCATAATACATCATCATGATGATGATTGATGAATTTGATGAATCCGTTACGCCTTGCTGTAGCTGTTGGGAAGGTGAGATTGGGATTCTTCTCTCATGTTAGACTGGAACCAGCCATCCCAGGTGCAGGAGACGCAACAAGTCCAGCGCATCATCTCACGCTGCAGCTGCCGCATGTATTACATCGGCTACAGCCACGACATCGACCCAGAGCTGGCTACACAGATCAAGCCTCCAGAAGTACGCGACCGCCACGAGAAAGAGGATCTGCTTAAGAAGCAGGCTGGTAGGTGTTGTCTTAACGTACCATTTTAAAAATAAAAATAAATAAAACATGTATCTCCTGTATTTTGTTTTTGAATGTGGTGTCTGTATCATGCATCTTTTCCTGATATGTATTCCAGGCGCAGTGGACACCTTCACTCTGATTCATAATGAACTGGAAATCTCCACTAACCCTGTGCAGTATGCCATGATCCTGGACATAGTCAACAACCTCCTGCTCCACGTGGAACCAAGACGCAAGGTCAGAGATTCTTTATATATATATATATATATATATATATATATATATATATATATATATATATATATATATATATATATATCTCTCCAGGTAATCTGAAAGTTCACTCTGAAGGAGAGGTTAAAAAGAATAGCTAATATATAATCTGCACTGTGCCTCACAGGAGCACAGTGAGAAAAAGCAGCGGGTGCGGTTCCAGCTGGAAATCTCCAGTAACCCAGAGGAACAGCGCAGCAGCATTCTCCATCTGCAGGAAGCCGTGCGCCAGCATGTCGCTCAGATTCGCCGCCTGGAGAAGCAGATCTACTCCAACATAAGGGTCAGTGTCAGAAACAGCATGCTGTTCAGGCGATCATGAGGCGATAGCTGAACAGAGGCAAAGTAATTGACATTATGTATTTATTAAAAACAAATTTTAACAGCCAGTCTCCCTGTTTTTTTTTTTATTGGCCTTAGCAACAAAAACTGCAGCCCAACCCTTTCTGTAGTTGTTTATGACTGTCTTACAACAGAGTGGAGGAATTATGTTCCCCTCTTTGGGGCACTTTAACAGTGTGTATGTGTTCCCTGTGGAAGTTATACATGCATCATACATGCCTCATTTTATGCAGTATATTTTGTTATGATCATTGTAAACATTGTTGTTATTATTATTATTATTATTATGATACTCCTATTGGAGAAATGGGAGAACTGAACTCACTCTTGTTTGCTTGGCCCCCTCAGTCCCAACCAGAGGAAATGAGAGGAGACGAACTGTCTGACATAAATCTGCGCCTGCAGAACCAGCTCAACCAGGAGAAGACAGATTTGCAGATGAAAAGTGAAGAACTCAACATACTCATCAGGTGAATCTATTAGGGGTCGATTCACATGTTTTTTTTGGCTCAGCGCCGGTAACCAATGTATTAAATCTTTTAACCATGACGTTTATAGTTTGAAAATGCATAGAAACATAAGTTCTGTACAAAAACAAACATTAGTTGTACATAATATTCAATGAATCAGACTTTATCTTTTTACTTTGCTGTAAACTGCTTCTCTCAATCTTTCAAACCCCATGGCCAATAATCGGTTGACCCCTAGAATCTACAGTACTTGTGGATTATCAGCATCATTGAGTTCTGGAGGAGGAATTCTGCTTGGGTTGAGTACCAACAACTGTTTTTTTTTTTTTATGTTTTTAGGATTTGCTTGGTCCACAATAAGTGGGTCTGGGATGCCAGACTTCACTGTTGAGCCTTCTGGAGGTAGTCAGGCTTAATTAACAGTACTGAAGGAATATGCTTGCCTGGTGTCCCCTGTAAAGAGCTTGCGATGTAGTGAGTGATTAGAATATGGGGAAAGGGAATGGGCTGGACCCTATATGTAACCCCATTTGTTAGGTGCAGGGTCTTGTCACCTTTCTCTGTTATTTCACTTGATACCTTGTTAGCTAATAACTGCTAATAAGTGCTAGTGCAGCTGACAACAGGGAAAAGACCTTGTGGCAGTTTGGAAAGACCGCTGATGAGGGGGAATAGACCAGAGTGAGTCTGAATAGAAAGATAGAAACAAAACCCTGGGAGTCTGTCAGTGCAGGGGCAGAAGATGACTCACAGGTGGATAACATGGTTGTGGACTTGACTGCCAGAAATGGGTTAAGCGTAGAGGCAGGTGGGAATGTAGAAGGAAAGAAGGTAGGAGCAAGGTGACATCTGTGAAAGGGCTGAGAATTCAAGGGACGCAGAGGTGCCTAATACGAAGTTACGTTTTTTAAAACAAGTTTAATAATAAATCTGTATCCCTAAACTGATCTGAATCTTTTCCAGGTGTTTTAAGGACTTCCAGTTGCAGCGGGCCAATAAGATGGAGCTGCGGAAACCTCCAGAAGATGTGAGTGTGGTTCGCCGCACCGAGATCTACTTCGCTCAGGCGCGTTGGTGCCTCACGGAGGAGGACGGCCAGCTGGGCATTGCCGAACTAGAGCTGCAGAGGTTCATGTACAGCAAGGTGGGCCTCAGAGGGTAAAATAGAGGGCAGCTGCTGCTCAGTCCTAAGAGAAAAGGTTGCTTTTTCACATTCAGCATGGTCTTGGACCAATAACATTATTGCTGTGTCAGTGTTGTGTCTATATTTTAAAAAGTCCCTCCAAGACTGTGAACAGGCTTGACTTCTGCCTGGGTTGGACCTCTTAACTAAGAGGTTGCCTGCAGTATGAGGTGAAGCCCCATTAGTTTGGTTTCACAGATTTCTAAATCAATGTTTTTCCACAGCTGAACAAGTCTGATGACACGGCAGAACATCTCCTGGAACTTGGCTGGTTCACAATGAATAATCTGCTACCTAACGCTGCTTACAAGGTACTGCCAGAATGATCATTCATTTAGATCCGGTTTACAGTGTTCATCTTGAAGAGACATAGACTAGTGGTCTCCAACCCTACTCTCAGAGCTACCCTCTCACAGATATTGGATCCAACCTTAATCCACTCTATCACCCTAACTGCCATTAGAAGTCATTGATTGGCTGAATAGGGTGTGATGGATATTGGCTGGAGTTAAAATCTGTCAGAAGATAGCTCACCAGGAGGCGGTTTGGAGACCACTGAACTAGTTCAGAAACCTCTCTCTTCAAATCTTGGTTTTGGTGCCTAAACTGTCTTAGACCTAATTTTACAGTGTTATTAAAGTTACAGTATTTGAGGATCCAGGATTTTAGAGTTTTTAGTAAGCGTTTGTAGTTTCTTAATATGGTTCTCCACCAAAACTCCTAAAACTTGTGAATGTGTGAACTTCAAGTCATTATTGTTGGTCCAGAGTCTGGTGCTGTTTTCTTAGACTTACCACTCTTTTGCTTGAATTCTCTTGCGCAGCATGTGAGGGTACGTATGGTGCTGGTAATTTAGTATGCTTGCCAGTTGACGTCATCCTGCCCATTTCAGCCATGCAGTGGTGATCACAAAACTTATTTTAACATCCACTGTCTAACCAAGAAAACCTAGAAGGACTGACTTTTTCGTTTATATTTATTTATTTATTTATTTGGGAATTTCTTGTTTATTCATCTTCACCATTGGGTTTGGCCACCACCTGTATCTTTTGCTTCTTGGTTTGGTATTTTGTTTATTTCATGAAGCTGTTGGTGTGTGTTGTGTTTTGAACATAATCAGCTTTATGTTGGCTGTACAGTAGAGGAGTGCTCTAAAGCTGAAGTACATGATGGTCCTGTGTTGCTGTTTCATGCTGTAGGTGGTGTTGCGTCCCCAGAGCCCTTGCCAATCAGGGCGCCAGCTTGCCCTTCGCATCTTCAGCAAAGTCCGTCCACCTGTGGGAGGAATTTCTGTCAAGGAACATTTTGAGGTAATTTGGATAGCTTTGCACTAGGACTGCACAATACATTGGCGGTACTGATTTAGCAAGAAAATTACAATCGTTTGAGTGCCTTAAGCATCCAGGCCAATCATGGACCTTTAATGTTTTTTTTCAGTGGGCTCTTTGATGAAACTGTACACACCGGTGTGCGTATATGCTATGTAGCAAGTACAGCTAATATATGGGTATCAATGATATCTGCAGAAAATACTGGATCTGAAATGGGAAGGGAATTCAGCCGTATCCTGTAATAATTCTAGCCACATTATGTGACGAGATGTTAGCTAGAAGTGTTTTAACAGTTTTGGCATGATGGTCTACTAATAGATACTCATCTTAGTGCTTCAATTAAATATCTCACTTTAAAGCTTATAATAAGATCAAAAAAGAAAGTAGCATTGTGGCATGATTGCTATAATCAGAATAGCAATGTTCTCTATAATATGCATCTATATTATAATTGTATTATGACTATATTGTGCAGCCCTAAATGGTTTCAGTGGTTTGCATTGTGTTATCTGTATTTTCACAACTAGGTCAATGTGGTGCCACTTACCATCCAGCTCATGTACCAGTTCTTCAAGCGAATGATGGGTTTTTTCTTCCCTGGGAGAAACGTAGAGGAAGAGGAAGTTGGGGACGAGGAAGACAAGTTTCGACTGGTCACTACAGGTTTGATTTTATATACTGACCTTTAATTATAAGATGAATAGACTGAAGTTCACTAGTCGTTTCTCTTCCCCGAGTAGTCCTGAGCATCCTGACATCCAAACCACTCTGCTCACAGGTCAATACTAGCTGGACTTTTTCCCTCTCTCTCTTTTTTTTTTTTTTTTTTCCTTCTTTTCTCTTTTCTATCTGACAGCTATTGCTCTGTGCTCTGGGGATATTGGATTTCTAATTGCTATGTGTTATGTCACACCGATGGCCCTGGCCTTGCTATTAAAAGCTCAGCCCTCGACTGACATTGACTGGGCCTGGTCGTGATTCAGGGTCACCCCGCTAGCGTGCACTATAGAATGTCTCTCCAAATCTCTTCTCCTCTTTCTGGAATCAGGTGTTGCAAAGCCAAGGCAGCTGTCGGAAGACTCCATCGCGGGGCTGGGCCCCAGCAAAGGGGTCACGCAGGGGATAAATCGCACAGCAGGGGTTAGGAGATCCTTCCGTAAGCCACCTGAGGTACTGTCACATTTTGTCACACGCTTCAGTAAGTAGTTGCTGATTTGCGTTACTTGCACCTGGCTGCTAAACAAACATGGCTCCTGAGCACCACTGACGAGACTCGGCACCAAGCATTTGCAGTGTAGAAATGGCATTATTTTGGTGCCAAAAGATGTGATAACTCGCCCAACAAGACTGTGTTTTATCATTTTCGCTCAGCACCCTGTCGATGACATTGACAAGATGAAAGAGAGAGCCGCGATGAACAACTCTTTCATCTACATCAAAATCCCTCAGGTTCCCCTCTGTGTCAGCTACAAGGTGGGTGGAGGACTAAAGTCCCTTAAAGTTCACCTCTTCATAAAACATTAGACGGTGGTCATCTGAAAGCTGTGCTGTTATTTGTGTCTGTTTTGTGATTGTGCAGGGTGAGAAGAGCAGTGTAGACTGGAAGGATCTGAACCTGGTGCTGCCCTGTTTGGAATACCATAACAACACTTGGACCTGGCTGGACTTTGCCATGGCTGTGAAAAGGGACAGCCGAAAAGCTCTGGTTGCCCAGGTACTGAACATAACACTGTCAGGACGGCCAGACCCTGGCCATAAAACACAAATGGATATTTGTATAATTTTATATTTGTAAAAAATCCACCTTAATTGTAGTTGTACTTAACATTTCTAACACAACGCATTGATTAAAATGACCAAAGAATAAAGTCACACAAAGCTGAAAGCAAGCTGGATTTTAAAGTCCCAGGGAACATAAATGTCTGTTACCCTTAAAAAAATCCTAATTCTGAGTATTAATAGGGTAATCTCCCTAAGATCCTGGGGGCAAACAATATAGATCAACACTACACATTACACCATATTCCTCCTTTTCAGTGTAGAGTAGGAGGTCCTGATCTTGGGAACTGCTTGAGTAAGCAATTCCCTCACCAGTCATTAAGCTCATTAAGGTTTCTCCTGCCCCTATAAAAAAAAAACGTGTTACCACTGATTCGCTTTGTTCAGTCAGAAAAATGTAAAGAGAGAAAGTGAACTGAAGTAAACCTAACCACCATAACCAAAAGCTAGCTCAGTTGTCTGTCTCTCGGTTGTCTTTCAGTTCGTTCTTTCGCTGGATTGTTCATCTGTTCACTTGTCTAACCAGCCATCTTGTTGCAGACCTAGCAGTTTTTGTTTTTAGTGAGTGATGGGCACTAGGGATGTCCCAATGCCAGAAATTTGGTAGTCCGTACTAATGCTACTAAAATTCTAGGATTTTTGATACCAGTTTTGATGGCACTAAAAAGAAAAATTGAACATTGAAGAAAATTGAAAATCTTCAAGTAACAACAAATCATTACTACAATCCCAAATCCTAAGCAAGTAGCACAGGTGCAATAAACAACATGGTAAAATAATAATATTCAAAAAACCGGAATGTAGCCTTCAAGAATTTAACCCAAACAATTTTGTGTTATGAAACTCACTCAACCTATTATGACGCAGCATGTCAACAGTGGTACCCAGCCTGGACAGGTAAACTTGATTAGAACAAGGAGAGCACTGACCTGGTTCCTGCTACGTGTTTAGTGCAGTATCAGTTTTGTAGCAGGCTGGCTGTAGCAGGGATGTGAATCAACTCCATCGCTACGCTGAGATAGATTTGATCAGTGGATTTTGGGCAGTGTTTTATCTGTTTATTTGTCATCTGCACTTAGCTGCTAATTAGGCGATCTACCTGCACAAGAACTAGAACAATTATTGGGACATTACACACTATAAAGTGATCAACAGCCAGTATATTCAGTAGTAAGTTGAGTAGTTATATATATGATTGGAGTGGCAAACAAAAGTTTTTACATGGAAAATATGTTAATGGAATAAAATAGTGTTCAGAAACAAAGGTGTATTTGGCCATTTATGGTCCCATCCTGTTTAAAGTTGTCCGGCAGATGTCAGTACAATACAAGGCTGCAAGAGTGCACGACTCGAAGTCTGAACGTTACAAGAAGGGTTGCAAAATTTACCATGGGAATATTCAAAGCTAAAGGTAACTATATATAGTTGTTAAAAATATACTGAAGAATAATCTCGGCTAAAATAATTTGATATGATTATGATATGATACCAAACTGCTCATTAGCAAAGCTGCTCCTTATTACACACTGAAGGGCTATTAAGACCACACGCCCTGCATTCACTGTTAATTTCTGCATCACATGTACAGCATATGTCCAGATGATTTCTAGAAACCTGACGCTTACCACTAACTTGTGGGGAAAATACCTTTTATTTGATTTAATGTTAACAATTCATTTTAATTAAATAATAATAGCTTAAATGTTTTAGCGCTATTACTATAATTAAAAATCAGGTAGGATTTCCTCATTAAAACCTACCTGACTTTAGGTAGTGCTTTGGTCCAAATGTGTGCTTTCAGTAGTGGTGAGTGTCAGGTTTCTAGAAATCATCTGCACATATGCTGTACATGTGATGGAGGAATGAACAGTGAATGCAGGGGGAGCGGTAAATTCTTTTTATTGGTATACCTTCATGTCTGTTCTTGACAAAACAAAAACAGTACGGAATGATATAGTTCCTTAAAATCATCACATATTTCCTATTAATTCCAATTAGTTTCCATAAATTCCCAAAATGACCATGGAAAGTTTACATTTTGGGATGTTTCCAAACTTCCTGAGGTAAAGTTCCCATGGAAAGTTACTGGAAATATATCGGATAGAGTGTGAAAAGTGCCTAATACAGTGTCAGTGTGGCGTATGTCCTCATTTACTACATTTACATACACACCAGTGGAGGGATCCTAGTCTAAGACTGATAGTCTGACTAAGCTATGATCATGTGAAGAACGTAGTTCGATTCTCCTAGGATAACCAAGGTCCTACTCCAGCTAAGCTTAGCTTGAAACAAGCGATTCAGGCTGATATTAGTCGTACTACTTGAGGCAGGCTCGGGCATGTAAACACTTGGGCTGCTCTGTGATTAACATGTGGAGCATTTGTGACCTTCTCTGGTGACACAAACGTGTGATGACTGCTTTTGGGAATCTGAGGGCACTCAAACATGAGTCATGAAAAGGCAAAATGGCAGCACGTCTGTGAAGAGGATGAACCATCAGTCTTGGTTGAATATTTGTTAGAAATAATAAGAGTGAGAAACTCATCTGTGGAACAACGTCAGTGACAAAAAAAGAGGGTGAGACGTTTGAAGGTCAGACTGGCTGGATGTTTATGCATTAAAGGGACTTTATAGGAACTCTCTGAAGCTCTCGTTAACATCTTGGTTCAGTCAGGTTTCCTCAACCTGTTATTTTTGCCGCAAGCAGCATGCATCAGCATCAGACTTGCTATTATGTATTATCTATGAATACATGAAAATCTATGAATCAGCTGCGCTAAAGACTTCTCCTCGTATCTTTTTCTCCTAACCCTGCCGGACAGATGATAAAAGAGAAGCTGCGTCTGAAGCCGGCCGCGGTCTCCGAGTCTCGGGGGAAAGTGGCCGAAGGGAAGGCGGACAGCAGCGTGCAGCAGCAGGAGGAGGACGAAAAAGCCCGGCTGCTGATCGGCCTCAGCTCCACCGACAAGAGCTCTAGCAAGAAGAGCATCTTCAGCCGACGCAAGTGAGCCTCCTCTGCTGTGTCCAGTATGTAAAGAGACTAGAGACGCTCACCAGAGTCCTGCTGCTTGTGCCAGGTTCCTTTAGTTTTTGGTCTAGGGAGGTGGTGGACCATGAAGGAGAGCCAGGCAGAGCATCATGCAGACACAAAGCATGAGGGAATGCTTTCCTCTTCACCAGAGGTGCCTTCAGACGTCCACGCTGGCTATGGACAGATGAGACCAATCCTGGGGAGATGTTCCCGTTAAGGAAGGTTTGAGAATCGCACTACTGTCTACGAAGAGGGCCGCACACTTAGGAATCAGCATTTACGTAGTCATGCACTCTTATAGTACCTAAAGTGTTTCATGTGGCGTTCGGTGTGGTAGTTCAGTGCACTACGTTTAGTCCTCGTCTATCATGAGAAACATTTCAAGGTGCGTTTTTATTCATTTCACAAGTTAATTATCAGCCTCTCCGTATCTGCACCACGGAAATGACGATTCGGTTTTGATGACTGCTGACGTATCTCCTGCGGGCTCAGGAGACTCTAAAGGGAAGGTCTTTCAGGCAAAATTTTATGCACCTTGCCTGGAAAACCACAAGGGATCAACAATGGGTTTCGCACCACAGGTATACTTTGTATGCAGTATTCCAAATACACAGAGACCTGTGTCCATTTACTTACCCCAATGCCTTTACCACTGAATAAGCACCCTGACTGAAAAAGCCCTTAATAAATTTGCTTCTTTCAAGCTTAAGATTTAACTATAATTCCAAACAAGTCACAGGTATGTAATTTCACGTTTGTCAACCTCAGATTTACTGTATTAACAACATATTTGTGCAATACCTAGAAGCAAAGCGGATCACATATCTGTCTGGTATGGTGGTTGTGTTATGATGTTGCTATTTGTGGGGAGCTTTACTGTTTGTAAATTTTGGAGCACTCTCAATAATGCTATTTTTAACACTGTGGCACTTTTGAAGTCGTTTTGTTTTCTGGTGTTTTTGTATCCTTTCATTTCAATTACGATGTTGGATGCGACTGATTTTTTGGGGGGTTTTTTTCAGCTTCTGAGAAGAAAAATGTCAGAGATTTATTTCAGCCTAAAAGAAGTGTTGTATTTTTCCTGTCATTTCTGAGCATCAGCTCTGTGGGGACTTTTTCAGTATCCTGAAGGACGTCACCATGGTTTGTAATTAATTTGTCAGCATTAAAATTAAAGCCCCAATAAACCTCTGCTGTAGTGCTTATTTAATGGCATTGATCCCACGTTGACCACATTTTGAGGATGGTATGAACATTTTTCTATCATAATATGTGACTTTTAGCAACAGTCGTCACACCTCAGCTTTAAAGAGATCCAGGGCCCATCCCCAAGTGAGCAAACCAATGACGACAGTGGCACGGAAAAACTTCATCAGAGTGAGAGGAACCAAGTCTCTAAAGGGAAACCTGTTCTCCTCTAGTCGACACCGGACAGCAAAACAAATAACAGCACAAGCTGATATGGAAATACGTCATGGATACAGTTTGTGAATGAGTGAGCAGTAAATTTCACAGAAGTACTGAAATTGAACTGCTGACACCAGAGATTAATGTTAGTGTTATTAGAAAGGATGGAGATTAGATCTGTAGTTACCAGGTTTATTTGAATGCCTAGCCAATATGCTTTATGTGTGGCTCGCATGGGTGGAATGGTGGGCTATGTACATGTGGGCTTTCCAAATTTGCCCCATCATTACAGTACACCATTATCCCACATGGGGCCTAGATGTGCAGTGTACAAAATCTGGTCCCATCACTGACCCTGGTGGAACCCTGGTGGTCATCCCTACGTGGGGCCAACATGGAACCAATGGACAAAACTTGCATGTCCATGCCTCGCTATAACAGACTAGCTGAAATAAGAGCCAGAAAGAAGCACAGGTTTGAGGGATCCCTGAGACGTCAGTGCCCCACCGTCAACAAAGCTGAGTGACAACAGCACAATCCATCTCAGTTAATCAAGAACATCCATGTCCAAGAATCCCCAAATCTGCACTGTAATCGAACAGGCAAACTAGGTACCAGAAGCTTGACTAAACAGATGGGTTTTCAGCGTTATATTTACTTACCTTCAGACTTCAAGGTTGAGGCTGTGTCTACAAGAACAACTAGCTTACACCTTCCAAAATGTCATTAACAAATAACAGAAAGCCAAGGCGAGATCTGGAAGGCTCTTGGATACAACTGTTCAATTCTGGCAAGAAAGGCAACGCAAACCCCCATCTGACAGCAAAGGATCTGTAGCAACTCTGATGCGACAGCAGTGGTGCTCCACTGTTCTACTGTGCAGCGTTGCCCTCACAAACATGATATATAGGCGTGGAAATCCATCAGAAGGAAACCGTGCACCCTTTTCCGAGTGTGGAAATAGGGCGCAGGGCCGAGCATGGTCTGCGCTGGGTTATGGAAAAAGAAAAAGGGACAGTGCACATCTGGTCAGATTTCATGTTTTTAGTTTTCTTCATATGAAGTAAAAGTTTACATCCTTCTACAGCATACTTATTGATTATTTGCTCAGTTTAAAAACAATTGCTAAAAGAAAACTATAAATGTGATGTATGCAAAACTAATAGCACATTTAAATAGGTTTTGTTATTTTAGGTATTCTGCAAACAGCAACCTTTATAAATAAAAGTAAAACTGATCAGAAATCAGAAATTAGCATACTGTTTCTCTTACAAGTGGACTGTGTATTTCCATAAGTGAAACCTTTTCAGGAAAAATGAAAGTCGATGTTAAAAGATTTTATTCCACCTTGAAGCATTTCTACTGGTTCATTCATCATTTTGACACAATGTGAAGAACATCTGCTAGTTTCAAATGTTGTGAAAAAGTGAAGAAGGGGGAACATGTGAGCCGGCGACAGTATCCTCACATACTGAGCCACCATATACCACCAGTTATTATCCTTTATTAAATCCTAGTATTTTTCTATTGCCTTAATTTTTTTTTTTAAATACCTCAGTAACGTACAACGTGCTGATAAACCGTGGTAATAAAAATAAGTAAAAAAATAAATACGTGGAAAATCAAAAGAGCGGGAAATCCTCACGTCGTTAATATTCATGACGGGAGGCGTGGCTACCATGCGTGCCTCATGAATATCAGGCGTGTGGGTTCGCCTCAGCGGCCCTGGTTGTCCAACATGGACCAGCGCGCTGCGATGTCTGTCAGGCTGCTCGAGCATGGTCTCCTCTCGAGTCTCTAAAGGGCCCAACCTGCTCCTGGGTCGAGGCGCTGTTTGAGGGCTGGTGTCGGCCGTGTGTGATGGGTGTGCGATGGGCGGCGTCGGGAGCAAAAACAAGGTGAGGAGTGTGTTTACCTCCGTGTACCTCACCCCTGTGACCGTAGTGTCCTCAGGCCGGTCGCTTCGCTCGTTCAGTGAGGGAAATGCGGGAGGAATAGACGAGTTCAGGCTGTGTGCGGACTGTAATTCTGTATAAATGGGGGAAACTGATGTATGAACTTGCTTAGGCTTGAAAAGGCTGCTTTCTCACAGCACGGGGGCAGAGAGGAGACCCCCTCAGGCTGGGGTTACTTCTGTGAGAGTCTGAATGAAGGACAGTCTCATATTCCTGCCTCTCGGTGTGTGTTACAGGTATGTGTAGCTAATGAATGCCGTGGGAGTCTGAGTAACCCCTCTGAGTTGCTGTGTGTTGTGTGGTTTGATATCTTTGTGTTGAGGCAGGCTTCAGTCTCACTGGTGGAGAAGAGATGTCTGCCCAGCAGGCAGCGCTTCCTGTCTCTCCGGGGTGGACATGTCCAAAGCAGTCCATTCAAACAGCGCAGTGTCCCACACGCAAAGCCCCACATCTGTGAGGAAACTCCGAGCCCAGAGATGGATCCTCTGCCTACGTCCACCTCCATGTTCCTGCCCGAGTTTCCTCATCGTGTGGGGAGAAATGTGCATTTGCAGGTACAAATGAATCTCTCATTAATTCCCCTTAAAACACTTCTGCATCTGAAGAAAGCTTCCTCTCAGCTTCTGCTGGCCGACATGGGGCAGTGGTGGCTCAGCGGCTAGAGCGCCGGGATATCGATAACAGGGTTGTGGGTTCGATTCCCAGGCTCGGCAAGCTGCCACTGTTGGGTCCTTGAGCAAGGCCCTTTACCCTCTCTGCTCCCCGGGCGCAGGAGTTGGCTGCCCACCGCTCTGGGTGTGTGTGTGTACTCACTGCCCCTAACACGTGTGTGTGTGTGAGTGTGTGTTCACTACCAGATGGGTTAAATGCGGAGGACACGTTTCGCTGTACAGTCCACACTGTACAGTGACAAATACGTGCACCTTTACCTTACCTTTACATCTTGGAAACTCGGCTTTCCAGGTTCCTCCCTTTCTCAGGGAGGAACACAGATGGCTGGAGCTAGTGCAGCCGGACCTGTTACCCTGCAGTCACTGTCGTTCCTGAGTTCTGTATGCAGTCGGGGGGAGCTAGGAACCACTGGTTTTGGTTCCTAGGGTTTTAGAAATGAACAGAACAAGACTTGGGTGCACACGTTTACGTTTTGGGGGCGATTCTGAAATAAACGGGGTCAAAAGTCTACACACAGGGTCAAAAAGATGCGTACATCCATTCAGATTGTATTGGTTCTTGTTAGGATGTTAGGAGAGGTAGGTCACATGGTTAGGGACAGCCACTGATTTGCCAAGGGAGCTCAGACGACGTCCCTTACCTGTGACTGCTGGCGGGAGGGTTAGTGGGAATGATGTGTCTTGCATTGCGTGTCTAAACTGCCTGAAACAGCGGCATCGATGTTGGTGTGGGCCCGTGTTGCCGTCTAGGGCAGAGTGAGCGAAGCAGATCACATGTAGGCTGACCTCTCTCGCTTTCTCTCTGTGGCTCCGAACTCAACTCAAACACACACACACGTAGTATAGAGTACCGAACTGACTCTCATGTTTGTTGCACCACGTACAGGGACAGTGTTTTATGTTGCGGGCTGGCCTTAGCTTCCCTTATTTTTTTCCTAGACATCTTAAGCATCATTCTGTCCTTCTGATTACATCCTCATCATTCTGTCAACTGCCTTCCTTTCAGATAACCGGCTTTATAGCTAAAGGCTCATTCGGCCCCATTCTGAAGGTGAAGGACTGGGCAAAAGACAAGACCTATGCTATTAAGGTGAAGCCCTCTTCTGTGAACATACACACACACACACACACACACAACCACTTTACTCCATGTTTGGGATGTACTGTTAAACTGTAGGTCTGTCATGTCCGTTTTTGTTGACTGCTAGGTTTTACCCAAATCAGAGGTTTTGAGACTTGGAGTTCTGGAGCAGTCCAAGGAGGAGGTCATAATCCAGGTGAGAGATTTGCTCGTACACAAGTGTGTTTCTCTGACTCCGTACCAAGCTGTTGGCTTAGAACAGGGTCTTTATTCATTATAATCTAAATGTAATAAATACTCTTATACACTTAGGGCCTAATAAGCTTGTTGTTGTTTTCTGACTAGTTTTTTTAAAGGTGCCACATAATGCATGTATTAGTATTTGTAATTGTTCTTTGATGTAAAAATATGAAATGTTCAAGAAATAACTTGAATCTGACAAAAGTAATAAATACAAATTCTATAAAAATGAACAAATGAAAATCAAACATTGATTTTGAACCATGCTTCTACAGAATTAATAAAAAAAATTAAACTCATTAAGCAGGCCTGGACAAAAATGATGTGACCAAAGGGACATGTTAAATCAAGGTGTGTCCACTAATTAGCATCACAGGTGTCTACAATCTTGTAATCAGTCAGTGGGCCTAAATATAGGGCTACAGGTAGTCACTGTGCTGTGTGGTGACATGGTGTGTACCACACTCGACATGGACCAGAGGAAGTGAAGGAAAGAGATGTTTCAGGAGATTAGAAAGAAAATTATAGACATGCATGTTAAAGGTAAAGGTTATAAGACCATCTCCAAGCAGTTTGATGTTCCTGTGACTACAGTTTTACATATTATTCAGAAATTTAAGAACCATGGGACTGTAGCCAAGCTCACTGGACGTGGCCGCAGGAGGACAATTGATGACAAATCAAAGAGAAGGATAATACAAATGGTAACAAAAGAGCCCAGAAAAACCTCTAAAGAGATTAAAGGTGAACTTCAAGCTCAAGGAACATCAGTGTCAGATCGCACCATCCATCCTTGTTTGAGCCAAAGTGGACTTCACGGGAGACGACCAAGGAAGACAGAAGATGAATCATAAAAAAGCCAGACTGGAATTTGCCAAACTACCAGGTGACAAGCCCCAAAGCTTCTGGGAGAATGTCCTATGGACAGATGGAACTTTTTGCCAAGGCACAAGAGCTCTATGTTCACAGATGGAAAAATGAAGCATATCAAGAAAAGAACACTTTGGAAAGAGCTGAAACATGTCGTCTGGAAAAGGCACCCTTCAAACCTGAGACAACTGGAGCAGTTTGCTCATGACGAGTGGGCCAGAATACCTGCTGAGAGTTGCAGAAGTCTCATTGACAGTTACAGGAATGGTTTGATTGCAGTAATGGCCTCAAAAGGTTGTGCAACAAAATATTAAGTGATTTTTGTCCAGGCCTGTTCTCATGAGTTTATTTTTTAAATAATTCTGTTGAAGCATGGTTGAAAAGCAATGTCTGACTTCCATTGGTTAATTTATTTAATAGCATTTTTATTTATTATTACTTTTGTCAGATTCAAGTTATTTCTGTGATCATTGTGGCTTTTTCTTTCATTGGCCAACAATTTCTTTCATTTCATTACCAACAATTTTGTCCACGTGTGTATAACCTGTTATTTTGTCTCACAGTGAAACAGGCTGATTTTCCTTTTATAATGGGCTTGTGTAGAAGTATAAGCTCTGCTTTTATTGACTGCTTTATGGCACTGCAACAGCCCACAGGAGCCACATGGCCTAGTCTAGCCTAGTCTATGCGGTATGGCATGAAGAGATGACCAGATAAGCTAGATTTAGCTTTTGGCCAATCAAAGGTATGCACGTGACGTCACAGGTGGCATAGGCCACCACTGCGGCCCCCGGCCGCTGAGTGGCAAAAAGACACACTGAGAGGCAGTGTTCAGTATGAATGCTGCTAAAACACAAAATCGAGAAAGAGCTGTTGTGCGATTGACTGTACAAACAGATTTAGCTGGAGATCAGAGCTCTTCTGGTCGTTTCTCACTACACATTGCTGTCCATGGACCATTGTTTTTTTTGGTAATTTGGATGTCCAATGGACTTTAACTTGAGCAGATACTCTCTTGTTTCATTCCTGTTTTTGGCCGTTTTCCCTAATAAATGCCATTTTGACGAATGCTTTGCCACTCAGTTCAACTAAAGGGGTCGTGTTCCACGCTTTCCTTGGCTGTCCGCTGTGTTTTCCCAGCTATCGGCTGTGCTCTACCGAGCAGTGTTTTTCCCTGCTATCAGCCATCACCAAGGACAGCTGGATTACTCTGAACTGCGCCTCCACAAGCTGTTAGCTTTTGCCTTAGCAACCACCCCCTTTTCTGGATTTAGCTTCCTGGCTCGCCGATTTGGGCTGCTCTTCTGTGGACACACCAGTACAGGCAAAGCTGTGGTCATGACAACTGGCAGAGTCTGGCAATGATGTGCATCCTGAGAAAAGACTCCCAAGTATCAACAACGCTGTATTCTCAGTGCCCTTTTCCACCTCACAGCTTTGATTAAGGCTTTTGGACTGGTCTGTGTACATTTTTGGGGTACAAGTTTGGGTATGTCGCTTCCATGTACCAAGCTCTCATTATTGAACTAAACCAGGGGAAATAAAGTTTACCATTCTATTGCACTTTTTATTGTTACAGTTTTTCATGAAAACTAATTATGGAAGGCCGAAACTTCAGTTTGCCATGGCAACATGACCCCTTTCTTACAGATCCACTCGGCAGAATACTTGGCAAGACAACAGATCCTAATTTAACCTTGTTGGTCTGTTCATATTAAGGTCGGAGGTCCAACCCTCATTTGATTTGTGTTGGGGCCAGCTGTCTGGTCACATCAGCCATTCTCTCATTGCATGCTCTTTTTTTGAACATTTCCTTAGAAATGCTGAACTCATGTCATAACAAGTCCATAACATTGTCCTCCTTCAGCGCTTGTGACTTCAGTGCTTCATCTCATCTGCTTTGTTGCCTGTTGCATTGTAGCGGCAGCTCAGGCACCCTTTCCTCCTCAGTCTGGAGGACTGTTGGCAGAGCCAGCGCAATCTCTTCATCAGTGAGTCGCTCAGTCCACATCCCACCCTCTACTCCCTCTGCCATCCCCTCTTCACCCTGACATGTGCTTTTCTGTGCTCTCCAAGTCTCAAGTTCCTTAGGTTCTCAACTGTATGTAGTAAAAATGACTTTAGGAGCCTGTTACTGCCATGTTGATCGAGAGCTGCACTCTCAAAATAATGACTGACTTTCTGGAAATGGCTTGAAATCTTTAGATCCAAACATTTATTATTCACTTCATTATCCGAGAAGCCAATCGTGTGGCAACAGTGAAATGCATATGGTCATGCAGATATGGACCAGCTTCATGGAAATGTTAACATCTGTCTCTAGAGTTTAAATAGACGGATATCCTAAAGAAAAGGCAACCAGTGAGCAGCAGATCTAAGGACAGAAACATTGTGTGGCAGCAGTCCAAATTTTTAGAAATGATGAGACCTTATAATGTCGACATTGACCCAAATCTCAAAGCAGTGTTTCCAATTCTAGTGGAATCCCTGCCATGAAGAATTTACCCAGTGTTACTGTAGTGTTTCTAATATCTTCCTCAGTGAGTGTAAGCCCTTGCTTTGAGACTCAAGTCAGAATTCTGACAGACCGCCACCAGAAACAGAAGAGAAATAATAAACAGTACTGTAAGTGCCTCTGGTTAAAGGCATCTACTAGATGCCGTAAATCGGGGGTGTCCAGTTTTACCCAGAGAGGGCTGAGGTGGCAGCAGGTTTTCATCTCGACCAGGCTGGAGGGCATCTAATCAGTTTGGACTGGGGAAGAATCAGGGCTGCGCTACACTATGAGTGATGCTATAGTAGAACCATGTTTGTTAACATAAAGAACCATTGTTGTTTGGGTCTTTTACAGGTTCTTCACACTCACTCATCTCTATGACAAAGAGGGTTCTATGGTATCACTCAATAAAACCATTTCTAGCACTTTTCTTTTTAAGAGTGTAGCTGGGTTAGAATGAAGACCTGCAGCCACATCAGCTCTTAAAAGATAAGATCGGACCCTCCTGCCATGAGTGAGAATGACATAATGAATTATTTAAGTGCATCGAAAGAATTACAATATCATGAAAAAGTTTCAATAATACAAAGGTAAACAGTGTAATATTTTATATTCATTACAGGTAAAATTACATCATTTTGCTCAAACAGAAAATGATGTCCAATACAAAAGAGTTTCTATGAGTTTTTCAGTCCAGAGAGTTGGCAGGCCAATAAAGCACAGTAATACCATGGGCAGGAAATCATTTGGTAGCAGTTTTGGCACTGTGGGCAGGCGCCAATCCCTGCTGGAAAAGGAAATCGACATATCTACAGAGCTTGTCAGCAGACTGTAGCATGAGGTGCTCTAAAATCTTCTAGTAGATGGCGGCGTTGACTTTGGACTTGATAAAACACAGTGGTCCAACACCAGCAGATGATATGGCACCTCAAACCTTCACAGACTGTGGAAAGTTTACACTGGACTTTAGACATCTTGGATTCTGTGCCTCTCCGCTCGGCCTCCAGACTCCAGGTCCTTGATTTCCAAGTTTCCTGCAAAAGAGGACTTTGGTCCACTTGGACTTTGGTCTGGTTCAGAAGTGCCTGCAGCAGTTGTAGCCCCTTTCCTGGAGTCTAGACCCTTTTGATGAACTGACACCAGCCTCAGACCAAGTCCTTGTATCGACTTTTCTTGACAATCCTCTCAAGGCTGTGGTCATCCGTGTTGCCTGTGCACCTTTTCCCACCACATTTCCCCTTTCAGGCAACTTTCCATTAATATGCTTTGATACAGCAATGACCTCCTGTGGCTTACCCCTTCCTTGTGGCGTCTTCCTTGTGATTGTGGTTGTGTGTGCTGAACTAGACTGAGAGATACTCTGTATTTATACTGTTTGAAAAGTAATTTACTCAAAGTCCAAATGAAAAATTGGAATAATTTGAGATACTAGATTTCTGATTTTATGAGCTATAAGCCATACTGGGGGGGAAAAAAGGCTTGAATATGTCACTTTGTGTAATGAATATAAAATGCAGTGTCTATGGAAGTATTTGTTCCTTGGATGAATTTAAAAAAAATGATGTGAAAGTGAAAACAGATTTCTATAGTTCTAAGTAATATCTGTTAAATTAATCAGCTAAATTGATGTCGCCGCCACCACCACCATGCTTCATAGTGGGGATGGTGCAGTGGTGCTCATGTGGTGACGTGCAGTGTTTGGTCTCTGCCATTCAAAGTGTTTAGTCTGATGGCCATTTTGGTCTTTGGTCTCTGACCTAAGAACCTTCTTCCACTTGACCTTGGAGTCTCCCACATGCCTTTGGCGAACTGTAGTGGATATCTAACCCACTCTCCCATAGAGCTTTGCCTGATCTCATCCATGTGAGCTGGTGAAGCCTGGTGGCCTCCCACACTAGTCTCTTTCTTGCACTGTCGGCCTGCTCTAGGCAGATTTACATGTGCCATTTTCATTCCATTTCTTAATGATTAATGTTCAGTGACTTGGATTGAGCTGTGTGAAGCGCTTTTTTTGTCTTCATGGTGTATTTATTGCCAGAACTACTGATTAACCAGTGGCTGGACCTTCCAGACAGGTGTAGTTATACCACAATCACTTGAGACACATTGAGTCTTGGGTGATCTCCATTTCACTAGCTGCAAGACTACTAGCACCAACTGCCTGGACCTGTTGCATTGGGTCCATCACTTTAAAACTGTCACTTATGAGACTGTTTATTTATTTACACTATATAATATATTTTAATTATTTAACATTGTGTTGTAGAAATGTGTTTACCCTCTGACATTTTTTGACACAAAGATGTATTGACCATGATTCCAGTTCTAAAAGCAAGGCGGAAACATCCAAGGGGACGAATCCTTCTATAGGCACTGTATGTGACGGTTTACCTTTATGAATTAAACAATGAACAAAAACTTTTTTCATGATATTTACATTTTCAGATGCGAATAGAACATTTTCATCCCAGAGACCCACATTACAGCAGCCCTGTAGACTCTGACCCTAATTTTTTTCTTGAATTCAAAGCGTCACCAATCAAAATGCCCTTCTACCTGTACCTGCCTAACACTCGCTGGTCATTTTATCAGATACTCCTACATTCTTAAAGAAATAAAGGTGCTTGAAATGGTACTTTGACTGAGAACCATGTTTGTACTAGAAGATCTGCGAGTGTGGAGAACTTTTGAATGGGTTCTTCAGACCTTTTAAAGGTTCTTTAATGGTACACTTACACATCTCTACTACACTCATGGATCTTAATGGAGCCAAAAGTGGTTCTTCTGTAGCACTCAACGAACCATTTTCTAAGACTGTACCCCGGACAAGATGTTATCTGTGAGAAGAACCATGCTGGGATGAGTGTATCAGTGCCACTGGGTTGAAGTAGCCCACCAGCCAACAGTGGTCCTGTGGTCAGAAACTGAAATAAAAAATCTAATAAGGGTTGATTGACACCATTTGTGGTGGACAGTAAGCACACACACAGTTTGAAAGCCCCAGAAACACAGCCGTGCCTGATACACTCATACTCTTGGCATTACGATGTTGATATCCATGGTAGCCCTGTGTTGGTCCCTCTTGGATGTATGGATGAGGTGGTGTGCAGCAACATATGGGCTACAACATACAACATATGGCCAGTAACTGTAAAGATTCTAAATTCACCTATAGGTATGTGTTTCTGATAAAATGGCCAGTAAGTGTGTGCACAATAAACAGTTCGTGTCATTTTTACATTATTCTGCCTCTTTGTTCGGTCAGTGTGTGACTACTGCAGCACCGGAGATCTGTACACTTACTGGACACTGACTGGCCAGTTTGCCGAAAAGGAGGTTCGGGTATTTGCTGCTGAACTCGGCAGTGCTCTAGGCGAGTGACCCGCACACACAGACGCACATCTGCACATCATTAGTTTAACAGACAAACTGCCCAAATTCCTGAACGACCTTCAGCTCACTCTTGATTTGACTTGATTTGACAGGTTTCCTGCATGACTTTGGGATCATGCACAGGGACGTGAAGGTATGAGCTCATGATACCAGTTTTCAGTCTAGTTCCTGTACCGTTGCTGATATGCAAATTAGTTGTTGTTTGTTTCTCTTGCAGATGGAGAACATCCTTTTAACAGAGCAAGGTAAACCTGTTCTGACTGCAGTACTCAATGTTAACATTAGAGGGCCTCACAGTAGCAGTGATGTGGAGAACACCGCAGTTGAAGGTTAAATTGCATTGGTGCATGGGAAACAATCGAGCCAGCCATTGCTTCTCTGTGTGACTGATGTGTGTGTAGAGACCAGTGAGGCAAGATTAGTCCTTTTTGCACAGGTAGTCTCCATATCTCTGCTACTTGATACTTGATACTATTTTATTTATTATGATCTGTATTCTGTTTGTGTTTGTTTGTTTGTTTATTAATTAATTAATTTAATTAATTACCCATTTTACCCAACCCACACATACTCTCCTGCTGTTCCTTGCAATTCTCCTGACACTGGGAGGAAGGGCGAAGACCAACACACACCTCCTCTGACACGTGCAAAGCCTCCGCCGATGCAGCGTCACCGGGCAACCAACGAGTACATGTAAAGTGCCCTGTACCCAGCTCTGATTCATCGGCCAGCAGACGCACACCTCATGTTCTGCACTGGAGTAATGTGGGGAGAATGTGCTACCCACCCTGGAATTGCACTCTCTTGAGGCTGCCGATGGCCAGCAGCATGACTGGGATTCAAACTAGCAATCCTCTGGTTCTAGTGACTGCGCCTTATTCCGCTGGACCACTCCGCCCCCCCCAATCTGATAAATCAACCCAATTCAGCCTAAAATGCCACCAGCAATACAAGATACTCAAGATCCCTGTAATGCATTTTTTGGGGGAAATTCTAATTTCAGAGATCAACAATGAAATGTTTTCTAGTAATAATATCAGATATATTATTTAATACAGATTATAAAAGTCATATTGCAGGGTGACATATATTTAATCTAATTTTGACCAGTGGTAGGTTACTGCAGGTTAACATGAATATCATTCTCTTTCTGTCATCCATACATACATTTTTACTAGTAAAAAAATCCAATTGCAGAGATATGCAGCTTTCTTTTGCAGGTAGAAACAGATCCAGGTCCATGAATGAATTCTGATCAGTGCAAATGCTTATTTAGTAATTCCAGTATGTCCCGAGCCATGCCACCTTGCAATCAGCAGCCAGAATCCGAGAGAGCACAATTGACTGTGCTTCCTCCGGGTGGGTAGATGGTGCCCCCTCCCCTCATCATGTTGGCCGGCACAGGCATCTGTTAGCAGATATGACCGAGCTGGGGACCCGGCACTTTACCCAGAACGTGAGGGCTGCCCAACAACAGCAGGTCTTGTAGATATATATGTATATATATATGTATATATATATATATATGTATATATGTATATATTTCTACAAGACCTGCTGTTGTGGAGACACTCTGAGTCAGTCTTCTAGCATCACCCTTTGGCTCTCAGAGTAACTCAGATCCCTATGCTTGACCATGAATTTCAGGAACTGACTCTTCACTCACTTACTTGGATAATTAATGTTGTTCTCTTTATGTCAGTGGTTTTAATGTTGTCTGATTGATGTAAGTTGCCACACAGCAAAAGGTAAAAACAGTGAGCTGAGGAGGATCCAGGTCCATAATGTAGGCAGCATCTATGCTGATGAACACAAAAGCTCACCTAATGCTGACAGACTGTCAGACTTTGTAGCCGCCTTCTGGGTTTTAATGTGCAGATCCATGCACTTGCGGCCAGTCGTTGTCTTCTAGGCCGCAAAGAATACCAATAGATGCTTCCTTACGAATACTTCCTTCCAAACATGAAAACTCCCACAGGATATATAATGGAGTATTTACCAAAGTGTCTATTTACAAGGGACTAATACAGCCTAGAGTATTTGTGGTTCATCACATAGTAGCTGAAAGCTGCTGTAATCTTTTCAGCAGGACGCAAGATTGTGCAGTAACTGACATGACGGGATGAAAAGCACAGAGGTACTCTACCACACCTCTTGTGTGACTGAAGTAAATCCAGGACAAAAATATTCTAAAGACTGAGATGGGAAAAAGCCCAGTCTTTGCCTTTTCTTTTCAAATGTCTCTGTTCTCAGCTCCGCTCAGGTACCCTTTTGTCAGTTTCTTCTGAGGCGGCTGAAACCTCTTTTCTCCTTTCCACCTGCAGAGGGAACAGTCTAGTATAGTAACACTATAGTTTACACTGTTAGGAAGCAGCAGCATTTGCCTTTAACTGTTTCTAAAATAGTGTGTGAGCCATTGGTGAAATATTCATGCTGTCTGATTTAGGTCACCTCCGCCTGGCTGATTTCGGCCTGTCTCGGCGGCTCGAGTGCGGGGAAAGAGCGTTTACAATCTGTGGGACGATACAATACATGGGTAAGATTCGACACACTGATCAACACAGATCTGTTCACACAGCTCTGCATTGATTTCCATCTCATGCTGACAGTGCTGTGTTGTACTGCCTTATTAAAAAATTCTGTTGTTTATTTGCTCTGTTCTGTTCATGAATAGCTCCTGAGGTCCTGGGTGGAGGTCCGTACGGTCATGCTGCAGACTGGTGGTCCCTTGGCATTTTGTTATATGCACTGGCTGCAGGAGAGGTGAGACCATTAAAACCATTATTTATTTATTTATTTGACTAATACACACACATATATATGTGTGTGTGTGTGTGTATATATATATATATATATATATATATATATATATATATATATATATATATATATATAAAATCAGAAACAATACACGCAAATTAATCTAAAGGTCCGTGCATCAGTGTTTGCCAGCTGCTTTGTTTCATCTGTAGTGCATGACGTTTAATGTCCTTACACTTAAACCATTCAAATAAACAAAATAAAGACAGCGTTCATAATGTCTGTTGACTTCTTAAACAGCCTATCGCCCGCCAGTGGGCCAAGAGTCTTATTACAAACTTCTATCACCAGAGAATAGCTCCACCAGTTTGTACAAAAGTCCCTGTAATTACTGAGTAATACACCTTAGTGTGTAGTAAGCCTTGGAATGCTAAGAGGTTTTAACCAGTGCTCTGCACCTCCGGTCCCGGAGGACCATAGTCCAGCATGGTCTGGGTGATTCCCCTTCTCAGACACCTGATCCAACTATTCTGGTGACTGCCAGGTTTCGTTGCTGTATTTGAGCAGAGAAATCAGCAAACTGTGCAGGCCTGACAACCCCTGACGCCTGATAAGCAGAGTATTTTGCTTATTTGAAACAGTATTTTAGTTTTAAAATAAGCAAATCTGCCAATGGAATAAGAATCTGACTATGGATGATCTGTGGAGAGCTGCACCTTTAGAACAGTGGTCACCAACACTGCTCCTAGAGATCTACCTTTAGACCAGTAGGAGATTTAGCTCCAATCCTCTTCAGCCTCCCCTGATTGATCTGATCCTGATCCTGATCCTGCTTTTAGAAGTTCTTGATTGGCTGAATGATGTTTAAGGTTTCAGTTGGAGATGAAATCTGATTGAAAGGTACATCTCCTGGTGAAGGGTTGGTGACTGGTCTAGAACATTTGCAAACCGTATAAAACTATGCCAGGGCGGGCTTTGAGTGGTTCAGCAGGCTAAGGGTGCGGCCTGCCATCAGCAGCCGGAACCTGAGAGAGCACAATTAGCCTTGCTCTCTTTTGGTGGATAGATAGCTCTCTTTCACCACATCACTTCACCAGTAATTAAATAAACTAATCAAATGTGTCTTGATCTTGACTAAAGATGATGCTCCCTATCACACTTTCACCTGACCTTTTCTTTCAGTTTCCTCTTCCACCAGAGGTAGACCACACCAGTATGCTGACCACGGTGACTGACCACTTGTATGAGATGCCTTCAAGCTTCAGTCCTGGACTGGCCCTGCTGCTTACAGAGGTACACACTCTGCACAGTTTCCTTCTTATTGTTTGTTTCTTCAGCCCAGACCCAGCCAATCGTAATCTCCCGCTCTGTGATCTTCTCTGAGGCCAGCTTCTGTGTAAGACTCCCACGCATCGCCTGCGCTGCCTGGAGCGCTTCAAAAGCCAGAGATTCTTCAGCGGCGTCTCCTTTGACTCACAAATGCTGACGAAGGCTCCCGTTCAGCCCATAATTCAGCTGAAGGACCATCCAGAGCGGCCCGAGAAATCAGCACGAGGTTTGACGTTCGAGCAGCTCCAGAATTTTGACTGTGATCTCCTTGACTCGCCCACAGATCTGTCCCAGAGCCTTGCAAACGCGGGAATAGACCACGATGCCCCAGGTTCCTGTAGTGACAAGGCAGAAAGCCAGCAAAAAGGTCTCTTTCCTCAGCTGCTGCTACGCGACAAGTAAAATAGCTAAAGTGATAGCTGAGAGACTGGATGCAACAGAGCCATCAGGCTGCTAAAGGGCAAGTGAGCTCAGATATATACAACTGTCAAACTGGCTGCAGGTAACCACTAAATCCTGACTAGACACTGCTTAGTTATTCAGATTTTGCAAGAGATGAGCAGAACCTAGGTGTTTATAGGTGAAGATGGAAGGAAAAGTTAGGGTACTAACTATAAAGCACATCTGAGCATGCATAACCATAAACCTACGCACTGTTAAATGAAATCAATTGGAACAGCAGGCGGTTTTGTTTTATATAGTGCGTAATGGAAAACCTTTAGGAAAGGACCTCTTGCACCACTACCTCTAGCACCGCTATCACCGCTATACTACTGGGAACTACTGGAATAGCAGTCAATTTTGTTTTTATAGCACAAAAATGTATTTTTTTACAAGAGTGAAAAGCCCACCTTCTGAATATTTCATCACGTTGTTTAGATTTTATAGAATTATTCATTTATTATTCATTTATTCATATAATTTTTTTAACACTGTGATATTAATGTACAACAACGTATGCTTTTGTTAATGTATGATGAGACGTATAATATGTATAAGCTGTGGCAAAAGAAAAACAGTAAAACAAGCTTATAACTTTTATATTTTATAGCCTGTGTAAATTATTATTGAACATAACCAAGCATCCAGAGTGGATCTAACTCTGCCTCACTGTGAAGCTCGAAATTGAACACTGCTGCCAAATTCTAGCTTACAGTGTCTGTAACTAGCATGTGACGCTAATGCTGCCTAACCACTGAAACTCCAGAGAACAACTTCAGTGTCTTTAGGATGAAAGATAATAATATGTTGAGTCCAGAATTCAGAATACAGGTGTCTTTACTAGACTCTTCACTAATCACTGAAGGGAGGGCCATTCTACCGCCCAGAGAGAGCAAGGCCAGTAGTACTCTCTTGAACTTCCAGTCATGGATGGCTGTGGACATACCTGAGGATCTAAGCATCTTCCCCCAGTTCCTCACTGTGGTAGTAAATGTGTGTTAAATGCAGTACAGATGCAGACCATGAATGGAGCTGGTAATCGGAATATCAATATTAAGGCAGCATAAGAGAGGGGGTGTGGACACAGATGTGACTAAAGAACTGCACCATTGAATACGCTCAGTTAAACCGTAGGTTACTGTTATAGTCATACCAGTTTCATGATGACTCAGGTAAAAGTAACTTTCCAAAAATGTCAGTTATCAAATAAAATGTATTTATATATAGCTGTTTAGCTTGTGAGGGATCATCAAGACTCACAAGGGGGGACCCATCCTCCTCTGGTCAAAACTACTTATAAATTATTGATAAAAAAATCTGTACAGCCACAAGACTGTTCTTCTGCTCAGGTGTGCTCATATAATGGTCATATAATATAACTAATGTAATCATAGTAGGGATGGTACGAGTAATGAGAGTAATTATGATGATGGTTAATGGTGGATATAATAATCATAATAATAGTAGCAAAGAGTTAGAGTCCATGTCAGCTTTAACGTAGTCGGTAGTAGTAATAGCAGTAGCAGGAAGGTAGGCAGCTGGTCTGACACGGGTAGCAGGGGAGCCTGGATGCAGCATCTTGTGATCTAAGTAATTGCGATAATTGCAGGTACTCAGGATCTTGCAGGTACTCATGAACGAGCCCAGTACGACGTACAAATGTAAAAAATACTTATAGAAATAGTTTGTCGAAAAAGTCAATTAACACAACTTATCACTTAGCCCCAAATCAGTCAATCAGCCAAGACATGTTGGAAATCTGGTGCATGCTTCTTTTAGTTTACAATGGGAGATGCTAGGCTTATATTGCTAATGGATCCTGGACTTAGACTGTCACCTATATAATTCTGTCAAATAACTACATTTACTTAAGCTACATCTTCATAACTTAACAGCCTACTCAGGTGGTCAAAATCCTACTAAATACTCAGAATGGCTGTCCCACCAATCAGATATCAAACATCATGGCTGATCGGCCACATCTGGGGTAAGCTATAAATGTTCCTCACTGTCTTCTGAGCAATAAAAGTGCTAAAATGAATAAATGCTACACAGTAAATGGCTATTAAATTAAACCCAGTACATTGTTAAGCAACTAAATGTTCATGACTGAAATCACTGAAATAGGTAACTATCGTTTTTAAAATACTCAGGAACAGGCAGTTCCATGGGAATGCTACTCCAATCATGTATTAAATTGTCCCTCCTGTCTGTCTGCCTTGCTGTGTATCCCTCTAGGAAGGAACTCGAGCAGCAGTTCACTAATGGAGTGAAATGAAGTAGAAGTGCTGCTCGGGTTCTTTACACACGGAAGCAAATCATTTCACGATAGAATATGTATCTGTGAATGATACCTGGAGACCACTCTCCAACTTTCAGACCTTGGTGTGACCTATTTGTGAGAGCAAAGACAAACCCAAATGGGAGCAGCCTTAATAGGCCTGAAAATTGGAGACCAGATAAAGCATCATTATTAATGTTTTTAATTAGGTATCAGGAAAAAAACCCACAGCCCCTGTGGAGCGAGCTAAATTTAACATTAACTCTTCACGGGTCTCTCTGGAGGCCCCTCGCAGACCCCGTCTCCACAAAGAGGAGAGTTGGCTGTTCACGCATGTGTGGTACCACGCTGGATGCCCGCCCTGACCCTCGGCAGCAGTCAGGTTCACCACCTGTTCGCCTCATTGTATAGTGCATCCTTTACAATAATGGTTCCCTTCATTGTGGCAGTTTACACTGGTAGGCATGTATTAGTCATGTATTAGCAACAGAAGTCAAACTCAGACAGGACCACAGTGTGGGTGCACATAGTCACACACTGGACAAGGCTTCACTCAAATAATACAATTTAGAAAGGAAATTTGACATTAGCATTTGACATTAACCTATGGATTGTTTTAATCTGCCTGGTTCTTTCAAATGAAATAATCTACTGCAATATTTAATAAAAGACCCATCACTAACAAATCCCATCACTCCTTAATCTTAATCTCTAGCTGCAATTTGCAAAAACTACCTTTCGAGAGGCTCAGGAGGGGCCTAAGCCTGAATGCAGCACTGTGGTCCTGGAGAAACTATCTATATTTCAAGCCTCACTCGGCACATTGATATGATTCTGTATGGGACGGCCTTTATTGATGTTTGAAGTAAAGGAAATATATGACTAATGCGTGCTCATATGACCTCTGGTTATTTCTTACATATATATTTTGTGCAGTGGTGGCTTAGCGTTAGTTAGAGCTTTGGGCTTTTGATGACAGTTGCAGTTGAAATTACTGCAACTGAAATTACTACTAGTTGAAATTATGATAATTATGTTTATTAGGTTTATTAGCAAATGTTCAGCTGTTTGTAATAAACCAATCAAATAAATAAATAACCCAATCAAACCGGACCAATTTAAATAGCCCAACACAACTAATAGAACGAGTGATATCCCTAAATTCAACATTAAACTTTCAATGACGACTGCAGTCTCAGAATTATTCAATCCCCCCTAAACAGAATCCCTCATAAGAGCCCACATATGCAAATCAGCTGACAAATCAAAGGCTTCATTAGTTGGATCAGGTGAGCTTGAGATGAAGCACATGCAATATCGTAATGGACTGGCGAGGGGTTTGCTGACTGTGAAGTTTGATTGCATGTTAGAAATATGGCGAGAGAGAGTTATATACATCTGAATGTTCCTGGAGATACAGGAGTTAAGTTAAAGGAACACTGGCTACACTACCTGGACGTGTCAGCAAGAGGAAGCCATCAGATACACTGTGGACAAAAGTATTGGGACACCTGCTTATTCATTATTTCTTTCAAAATCAAGGGTTTAAACATTTGTACTATATTTTAGAGCATTGCTGTTAGGATTTGATTGCATTTAGCAACAAGAGCACAGTTCCACTGCTCCACAGCTCAGTGCTGGAGGCCTCCATACCCTATCCTATCCCACTCTTGCTCTCTGTTCCAGAGAGTCCTATTCTATTGCCAATACTTCTCTGCAGCTATGCGTGTGCATTTGCACATCTGTGTCAGCAAATGGGGCTACCTAAAGCAGCTGAATGCAGTCATTAGAAGGCGTGTCCACAAACATTTGGACACAGTGTGTACTCCAGTTTTCTCACTTCGATTTCCGAACAGTGATCCTTCTCTTGTCCTTGAAAACTGGATCAGAGAGTTACTGGAAATTTCCTCTCACCTGTAGAAGCCTAGAAATCATCTGCTTTGTTCTCTGTTGCTCTGAGACTTCCTAACATGCTCCTGAGGGTCTTCAGGTGGCCTGGGGTTCAGTCACCTAGAGATTTTGACTTTTTTGGGATTTGCGTGAAGCAGATTTGTTCTAATTATATCATTAATAGGAACTCAACAGTGCCACGTGGGAATTGAATGGGGTCTGCTGCCACACCATTCTTTGGAGGCCGTTTTTTTTTTTTAATACATCTGCTGCTGCTCTGACTTCTGTTAGAGATCTTAGTCTTTTCCAGATTGTTTTGAAAGTATTTAGATGTTAATATCATACTGTTGATTACATTTACATTTATGGCATTTGGCTGACGCTCTTATCCAGAGCGACTTACGAGGTAACTCATACATTACAGAGGTGGGCCAGGGTAGTGTTCAGAGTCTTGCCCAAAGACTCTTATTGCTGTAGCGCATGTAAACCCAGTCAAACCCGAGTCTCCAACATGGTGTGGTAGCTCACAGGCATGGTTGCACCACACCAACCATTACCTAATGATATTTTACCCAATTGACACAATGGGTCTTCATTAACATCAGCATAGCATGATGCGTCCCTACACTCTTAAAACTGACCTCTATAGAAGAACCTCTTTTGGCTCCTTAAGGAGATTCCTCATGGAACCAAAAGTGGTTCTTCTATGGCATCGTTTAAAGAACCATTTGAAGCACCTTTATTTTATTATATTTTATATCAAGTGTCAAGTCAAGTGGGTTTTTATTGTCATTGTGTTTCATTGCCATTGTGTGTGTGTGTGTGTGTGTGTGTGTGTGTGTGTGTGTGTGTGTGTGTGTGTGTGTGTGTGGGGAACAGAAAAAAATCATCAGTTCAGTCTCTGGAGTTGAGAAGTCTGATGGCTTGGGGGAAGAAGCTATTGCAGAGTCTGGTCATGTTGGACTGGATGCTGCGGTACCTTCTTCCTGATGGCAGGAGGGAGAACAGTCTGTGTGAAGGGTGGGTGGAGTCATCCACAATGCTGGTTGCTTTGCGGATGCAGCGGGCAGTGTTAATGTCCGTGACGGAGGGGAGAGAGACTCCGATGATCCTCTCAGCTGTCCTCACAATGCGTTGGAGGCCCCTCCTGATATGTAATATTTGAAGGGTAACAAATATTAATGAAAACAAGGATTAGTCCGAAACACAGTAAAGGTCTAGGAGATGCTCCTCTGTTACAGGTTTTAAGGACTTTGATATTATTGTGTCCTGCACTCCACCCCACCTAACAGATCCAGATCCAGCAGATCAGGCCTGGGATGAAAACCACGGGAGAATTCTTTTAATCAACTACATTCTTCTTGTTGTCTGAATTAGGTGTGGCCTGTTACTGTAACAGTAATAGCAATACCCAGTCTATATTAAAGCCGAGGTAGAGTTGGAGGTGCACCCTTCCATGGCTTTTACCACCCCTTACCAAAAACTTAATGAGGTCATGACGTTAGGCTCCGCCCTACAGGTGTCAGCCTCCTTCGGGACGGCACCATCATAAAGAAGTGGGACAATGTCTCTCTGCCAGAAACACAGACGCACAGTCCTCGTCACATCTGTTGGAACAAACCGAGAGTCCTCTGCTCTGCTGCCGCATTCGGTGAGTAGCCCTGCTTTTCATCAGCATGGGAGAATGGGGATTACTAATAATTAAGTGTGGAATGGTTCACTGTGGAGAGACTCAGATTTTCGTACAGCGCTGGTTACAGTGTCTACAGCTCCAATATTGCTAGTGTATTTACTGTACAGAACCTCCAGTGGGCCTATAGGTGTCCTGCATGTGTGAGTTTTATAGGTAATGTTGGTGATGTTAAAATAGTAGCATTAAGAGGCATCAAGCTTTTCAGACGTATTTGGCTAGATTCACGAACGTGTCTTAAGGAAGGGATGTGCTTTTCTTCTAAATATAATATAAATTAAATATATATTTTTTAAGAGTTTAATAGATAAACATCTAAAATGATCAGTTTCAATGGTTGAATTACAGAAAAATAATGTCTCATTTAACTGGATTCAAAGTGGTGATTGTTCCGTTAGTCCTGTCAGTGTCTACATCTGGAAAAATTAACTTCTAGCTTTTGTAGTAAATAAAAGTTTGATTCCGTTTTTCCATCATTTTACCTCCACGGCACAGATTTTACTTAATAACGAAAAACTACAAATGTAATTTGTCATTGTTTATGATAAGCTGTAAAATACAGCATGAAATATTATATTACAATTGGCTTAAATAAAATAAAAAAAACAATGACAAGTGTCTTAAGAAGATCCCCAAATCTAGTTCTTTAAAGATCCATCCATCGAAAGGTTCTTTACAGAGCCAAAAGGGTCCCAACCCTGATTCTGGAGTGCCTCCTGTCCTGAAACTTTTAGAATTGTCCTTAGAAGAAGATCTTTATAAAATAATTATTATAAAATATAACTTAATTATATTATAAAATAATTAAGTCTTAGGAGAATATTTGAGAACTTTCAAATATTTTTGGGAGAATTACGTTTAAGAACATTCTTATGATCGTCTTTGTGTTTATATAGCTCTAGGTTTCTCTCTTAAGAAAGCTTTGTGAATCCAGCCCCTGGTTACTCCAGACTTGGTAAGATTCTCTACACTGTTAAAAGTATACGATCCTTGAGGAACCTTTGGCGGTTCTTCAGGTTGAAAGTGTGGAGGAACCTCTGAAGATGCTTTTCTACTACTTTTTTTCTGCTACTTTTCTTGAAGGTTCCTCCACAGTTTCAAACTGAAGAACCTTCAAACGTTCCTCAAGGATCTTATACTTTTGATCATTCTATTGATTACCTAATATTATGTTACCCAATTGACACAATGGGTCACCATTGATGCATGACTTCAACTAGGCTAACTAGGACTGTGACATTTTCACTGCTGGAATAAAAGGAAAAACTACCAAACCTGTATTGATTTAACTTTGATAACGGTATAGTCCATGTAGTACACTCTACACATACCATAGAAGAACCTTGTAATAGAGATGTGTGTGGGTAAGGAACCTTTACCTTTTATTTGATGTAAAGGTTCTTTGCACTCATATCTTCACTGAAAACATGTTTTTTTATATAATCAAAAGTGGTTCTTCTATCAACCATTTCACCTCAAATCTTTCTGAGTTACTTTGTTTTGAAGGTTTTTTTGGACAATTGTCTTTATTTTCACTTCATTTGTGACTGTGTGCATAACTGTCTGCCTTGTCTTTCAGTTGACTTTTGGCAACAACTGGTTAATGTATTGTAGCTCTTTCACTGTATCTACTGTGCTGGTTGGATCCTTCAGCACTAAGCAGACTAAACCCCCCATAAGGCATGAAACGTCTAAAATTGTTCAAATCTACAGATTCTGAGAGGAAGAGATTGGGGGTCTATTCTCTAGTTCACAAGCATGTGAGTATGTATAAAGGTAATCAACAAAGTTATTAAGCTGCCTTTGTCCAGCGTGAGGTTCGTCTGGGACAAAAAGGTATTTCAGAAACGTAACCCGTTCCTTAAAGTCTCCAAATGATCCCGTAGACGTCAAACCTGATGTTGCGGATGGTCTGAGCTTCAGAAGGTGGTATTTCTCAAGCCGTTTGTATCTCACTATGTGCTTCAGCTGTCTGCTTTCTCATTCACTGACGATACTGAGGAGAAAACTGTACGCCTCCATACTGCCTACTTTATCTTCACATACAATCGCTGTTCTTCCCTCAGGTTGTGACTGACCTGTAGAATGACCCACCAGTTTCCCACACTCACCACGGAGCAGAAGAAGGAGCTGCATGAGATAGCTCTGCGCATTGTGTCTCCTGGAAAAGGCATTCTAGCAGCCGACGAGTCAGTAGGTCAGTGCGATTGTTTAGACCACTCAGTCAGTCATAATGCTGTTCTACCAACGCTCTCATAGATAAGGGTGGTTCTCCTTTATTCGGTACAGACACTTTACATTGCGGTTCTTCAGGTCTGGTCCTGGTAGACGGGTGTTCAGCACAGTTTGGGGATTACCCTGCTCAGATGCACATGTTTAAACATTGCTGGTTTTAGTTGGTAGGGCAGAGACATCACCACGCCATGCTGGATTCAAGTCCTCCAGGACTGCAATTGAATCTGTGTGTTTTACATTATGTCGACAGTCATCCATCCATCAATAGGTTCTAACCCTGATCCTGGAGTGTCTCCTGTCCTGAATCTTTTAGAATTGTCCTTGCCACATGGACAGTTCAGCTCAAAACAGGCTTGTTAATATGCTGTAGTACAAAAAATTATACTGTGGTAAGTGACAACATCGATATTCATATTCACATTCAATTTCACAAGTCATTTTTTTCTAGAGAACTTGTTCTGGTGGCAGGTTGTGTTGCTTGTTTTGAGACATAATGGAAAATATTTCACTTCAAGAAATAAGAAATCAGAAGGAAAAGCATCTGCTTATAGAATACGCAAACAATCCTAGATCAATTGATTAGATTTACGATAATTTTACTTGCCAAAAGTGCTTTTGCCATGTGATTACCTGGAGAGTGTGTTATTGCATGTTCTCCACACTCTAAACCTAAAGCTACAGAGCGGGGTCAGAGTGCAGAAAAGTCTCCAACACTCTGCTGACTCAATAACTGCAGAGCTCCAGACCTGCTGTTAGAGCTGCAAAGAGGGACCAACTCCATATTAATACCTATGGGCTAAAAATGGGATATCATAACAGCTCCTGTAGGTGTAACGTATAGAGTCCCAATACTTTTGTCCATAATTCTACTTGCCAGAAATGCTTTTGCCATGTGATTACCTGGAGAGTGTGTTATTACATGCTCTCCACGCTCTAAACCTAATGGGTTCTTTGGCTTGTAACAGTAGTGGACTCCTTTTTGCTGATACACTAAATGGACAAAAGTATTGGGTCGCCTTAATCAAAACACAGGTGTATAAAATCATGCACCTAACTGTACAGTCTGCCTTTACACACATTGGTAAAAGAATGGGTGGTTCTACAGAGCTCATTGAACTCCAGCATGGTTCTGAAATAGGAACCATCGCTTCAGCAGCAAGCCAGCTGTTGAATTTTTTTCCCTTCTCGATCTTCCACCATCAGCTGTGAGTGGAGTTATTAAAAAGTGGAACCACAAAGTGTCAGACTACAGCTACAGAGCTACAGAGAGGGGTTCAGGGCAGAGTGTTGAGCTCAGAGCCGAAAAGTCTCCAACACTCTGCTGACTCAATAACTGCAGAGCTCCAAACCTGCTGTTAGAGCTGCAAAGGGTGGTGGGCAACTCCATATTAATGCCTATGGGCTTAGAATGGGATGTCATAACAGCTCCTGTAGGTGTAATATGTAGGTGTCCCAATAATTTTGTCCACATAGTGTGTATGCATACCAGTCATACCAAACCATCATAAAAAGGTTTTCTATCAATGCAAAGAACCTTTTCACCAGCCAAAGAACCAACGTTCCATTGAAGGACCTTTTTTTAGGAGTGTTTAAGAGTCCCTCAGTCCGTGTTTACCTCTGTGAATGGTCCAACAGGCAGCATGGGAAAGCGCCTGAACCAGATAGGAGTGGAGAACACTGAGGAGAACCGCCGCCTGTACCGGCAAGTCCTCTTTACTGCAGACGACCGCATCGATAACTGCATTGGCGGAGTCATCTTCTTCCATGAAACGCTCTACCAGAACTCAGATGACGGTGTCCCCTTTGTCAAAATGATCAAAGACAAAGGCATCACCATTGGCATCAAGGTATTACGCTCCCTCTTGAAGAGTTCAGGGCAAAGGCCGTTTTGGCCAGTCTTGTCTTGTTTGACTTTTCACTTTTAACATGTCTATTAGAACCGAAATGCCTGGAACCGTATTTCACAGATTCTGAGAGTTAAAAAGCAGGGCATTACTCTGCATGTTTGATGAACTCCTGGCCATGGCAGGTTTTCAGGGCAGAGGCCCGCAGGGCTCAGCCTAAAGAGAAACTGAGCGCCCAGGGCTAAAAAGAGCTGGAGTTATTAACCAGTTAATGTTGATATATTAAAAGTGCACACTGAGCTCCACCTTACGACATCTTATGACGACACTCTTCGCCCACTCTTAAAATAATGTACCTCAAAATCAGCTTTTCTCCACATTCTGAACCCAGGGCCCTATCTTACACCCTGTGTAAGGCTCGTTGCGATGCTAAGTGATATCTTACACCCCACCAACAGTCCTCCTGCGTCGTTTATGGGCGTGGTGATCTCGAAATGAGGTGTGTTCAGGTACATTTCTGGCACATTGCTGTCTTGGCAACCGAAAACACAGATGTTCGTTGCTATCTTGGCAGTGAATTGTCAACACAGGCGTGTGCCCGGCGCACGTACACCCCCGATTTGCATCATTGAAATAGCAATCCGCCAAAGTCACACGGCACCTGGCTCCTAAAGGTGACATGCTGATTGGTTTATTGCACGTTGCGCCCAAAACACACCTATGGTTAAGTAAGAGCACTAGCAATAGCATAGCAAAGACACACTAAAGCCCTAAGTCAAGTTAAGTGTATCTTAAGATAATTTCTTAAAAATAGATTTATTGTTATATCTATTGATGTAAAATTGTCCCTGTTCACCTGTGGTGTCCTGCCTAACAAAGCAGTAGAAAGTCAATATATGATTATGAATAAAAATAATGAAAATGATGTGTAATCAAAGACAATTCTAGTAGTTCTTTTAGAGGTTCACCCCAAAACAGCATTGAGAAAAGCTCAATCGGTAATATTTTGTAGATTTCAGTTTGTCACCATTTTTAGTTTCATTTTCTCCCAAAGGTCGACAAAGGAGTCGTTCCCCTGCCAGGAACTAACGGCGAAACTACTACACAAGGTCAGTCTAACATCCCGTCACCTGAACCTGTGCCTAGGGTTCAGACGTATTCGCTTTTTAGTATTTGCTTTGCCATTTGCTCTGACTGAGGCTCCTCGCAGGGCTGGATGGTCTGTCGGAGCGGTGTGCTCAGTACAAGAAGGATGGCGCTGATTTTGCAAAGTGGCGCTGTGTGATGAAGATCAGTGACACCACCCCATCTCAGCTCTGCATTACAGAAAATGCAAATGTCCTTGCTCGGTATGCTAGCATCTGCCAGCAGGTAAAGTAAGGCCTTCAGGCACACGTTCAGTTTCGGCCTTCTCGGCTCTAAAGAACAGAGGGATGGGTACTGTTTTGCTTTCTGTTGTATTCCAGCATGGAATTGTACCCATAGTGGAACCTGAGATCCTGCCTGATGGAGATCATGACCTGAAACGCTGCCAATTTGTTACCGAGAGGGTTGGTGCCGATCCATCATTAATGTCTTTATGCCACATGACACGAGCTATAGACGAGTAAAGCCGCTGTGTGTTGCTCCGTATATTTGCCCTCCAGGTGCTTGCAGCAGTCTACAAGGCCATGTTCGATCACCACGTGTACCTGGAGGGCACCCTGCTTAAGCCCAACATGGTGACCCCCGGACACGGCTGCCCCACCAAATACAGTGCAGAGGAGGTTGCCATGGCAACCGTCACCGCCCTTCGCCGCACTGTCCCTCCTGCGGTTACAGGTGCGGTCAGGTCGCTGCTCACTGTTACACTCCTCTTCTGTTCACTGGGATAGCACTGACTAACCTCTGCTTACAGGGGTGACCTTCCTCTCCGGAGGCCAGAGTGAAGAGGAGGCCTCCCTCAACTTAAACGCCATCAACAACTGCCCGCTGGTGAAGCCCTGGGCGCTCAGTTTCTCTTTTGGCCGAGCCTTGCAGGCCTCTGCCCTGAAAACCTGGCGCGGCCAGAGAGAGAACCAAAGTGCTGCCACCGAGGAGTTCATCAAACGTGCAGAGGCAGGTCCTGCTTTTTGAGTCTCAGCTGCTGTGAGATACGGTTCCAGACGTTTCGGTTCTTATAGGGTTCTGCTTCTGAAACACTTCATGTAAATAGATGGATGGAAGCTGTATAACAAAATATATATAGCAAAAACTCCTACCTAGAAAAGTTTCCAGGAATTCCAACCCATAAACGGTTGGTATTTCATATAAAATAAGAGAGAACATTACAGCAGATCAGCCATAACATATAATCTTGTGTAGGTCCACTTGCGCCAGCAAACCAGTTCTGGTCCCGTAAGTTGCGAGGTCTTATGGACTCCATGGATTGCATCAATGAGCCTTGGGCTCACGCTTGCCCATTGTTCTGCCTAATATAGTAAACCCCACCCTTTGACATGTGCCATTGTAACAATAAAATAATCAATGTTATTCAGTTCACCTGGTTTTAATTGATTGAGGTGATAAAAGGTTCTACACACAGTCACATCTCACCTAGAAGAATGGTTATCAAATCATCCATTGGTCCTTTTTATACCAGAGCTGTCTCTGAACCTGTAGAACCTGTAGCTTTGTGGGAACACCAGCCCTTGGGACATTTTTTAGAATAAGGTGCCTCAGGATGCTAATGCTAAAGACTACTTGATTCATTTTACAATGTATGTCTGGGTACTCTGTATGCCCTGCGTAGTTCCTAGTGTCAGATAATCGTGTCTTGAAGACCCCGCCCTCAGGACTACAGCTAATCAACCACTGTATATTGGAACTGAGTGAATGCTGTCTATGCTGAATACCTGTTCATCATGTTCTTCCTCCTGCTTCTGTAGATCAACAGTCTGGCAGCCCAGGGGAAGTATTCTGGTGGAGGAGACAGCAGCGGAGCCACTGGCCTCTCCCATTACCTCTCTAGCCATGCTTACTGAAATACTACTGGTCGTTTGCCGTTTCTTGAGATATAGCCACTGCCACTGCCATAGACGTGACTGTAACACAAGTATATACTCTGTAAAGCTGTATCTTAGATTCAGATCATCCCTGCTGTATCAGGACTAAACCGGTACGAGAGCTGATGACCGCGGTTGAAGGAAGGTTTTATCTGATTGAATTAAATGTTGCAATGGTAATGTTTCCCTCCAGTGCTGAATAACAGACATACAAAGACAGTATATATAGCGTGTTATAGCTTCACAGTCAAGTCTTAAGATCCGATGAGCTCTAACCAGAGAGATTTCATGGTTAATATCACGTAGATGAAATAATTGTTATTGTGATTTGTGTCTCTCAACCAACACAATTTGAGGCTTCTCTTCAGATTTGTTGGGATGATCTGACTGCCCTGCTTGTGTGATCCAGTTGTCCATGAATGCAATGCTTTACTGGGCCTGTTGATGTGATGCACTGTGTTATGTGAACAGGAGTGAACCTGCTCACGTTAAGTTCCTGTTTACTGTGTACTTTTGGTAAGTGTTGTGGTATCTGGTGAGACAAAACAGCAAATCATTGTATACTCACAAAACAATAAACTGTGGAAATAATGAAGTGTCTGATGTCTCTGTGCAGTGTGTTAACCACAAGGCCTGTTCCTATAAAAACTACATCAGCAATACTGTCCAACCTGCAGCACTTCCTTAAGTTATTTAAAGTCAACACAATTTATATATAATAATGATAAATGTATCTATAATATGTATAATCATTTCCATAGTCAAAATTGAATATTGAATAATTCAATAGCATATCATCACACACTTTTGCCATAATATAAATCTGGTAGTTAATATTGTGTGTGCATATATTTTTTTATTAATTATTCCTTTGACTAGCTGACTTAGCTTACCAAATTTGTAATAAATAAATAAAAATTAAATACATAAATAAATACATTATTATTATGCTACTATTATTATTATCATCAGACTAGCACTAACACGTTTATCACAGTTTTCTATATCATAAAACTCTGAGATAGTAAATTAAACGGCTCCGTTTGGGTGGGACACATCACGACCCCTGATCTCTGTCGCCATCACCGTGAAGATCAGCGAACCGTTTCACAGCAGGTCCTCTCTGAATGGTCTGCTCTACATCTGAAAGACTTCATTATGCAGACATTTGAACTCTCTCTCCAGACCTGCAGAGGGAGGAAAACACGCCTGGTAAAAGCACAGTTACAGACGGGCTGTGTTATAAATACGTAAATTCAATAAAAGTTTAGGAACTGGCACATGGCAGTTGTGTTGATGTAGCATCGAGCTGCTAAATGCTAAATGTAGCTCTTGTGTCCGTATACTTCTGACAAAATATAAGGGAAACGACACACCCCGACAGACCACGCTCGGAACTGTATCACAGCATACTTTGTGGTGAAAAATATACAATCATAAATTCATGGCGAGGTCTCTTACTGATGTCCACTCCAATTTTGTTTATTTCTTTATATAAAAAAAATGTAAAAAAATAAATAATAATTTTTTTTTTAAATGTTTTAAAATATATATATATATATAAATATATATTTACTTTTTATAATAATACTATAAATGCTAATATATCGTCACGCACTTTTGCCATAATATAAATATGGTAGTTGATAATAAATGGACCAATAGAAATACTCCAAAATGACCTGCAATAAAATCCCGAACATTTTAAGACTTTTACGACTTTTAAGACATTAAAAAATGAAGATTTTTGTTATTCCTGCAAAGTTGCTGTTTTGTAGATACTCTATACCTGTGCTCCAGCTATTATGTGTTCATGATTAATTTTTCATATATTATAATATTTATGTGCTGAATATGTGCATTTTTTCTCAGTGCTCCACCTATTTTTATATATTTATATATATATATATATATATATATATATATATATATATATTTAAGTATATTTCACGCCAATGCGTTGCACATTTGAACCTTTACACGGTCAGGACTGCTACTGAATTCAGGTATACTCTCAGCAGTGGCAGTAAAGGGGCAGTTTCAGCCTGTGTGGCGGTCGTGGACTACTTTGTGTCTCGGATGTGGGCGTTCCGTCCTCGGTTGTGCATTAAGTGCATTAATGGCCCCTACAGTGCGCGGTATCCCTCCGCACTACTGAAGCGCGCTCTCTGAGGAGGAAGTGAAAAGGCGGCGCTGTGAGCTGGAGGAGCGCAGACCACGTTCCTGCTCTGTGCGCTTCTCAGGACAAAAGTTTCAGCCATACGGCCGTGTGTGAGCGCCTGCGCCTGGGAGGTATTGTACTTGTTTGGCTGCGGTGTGCATGTGTGTTGTTTACTCGTGTCGTGCTCGTGCTTTACTGTGCGCTGTCTGATCCTCCGTCTCCGCTCTGCTCGGTTTGTTTGGCGGCAGAAGCTCCTGTTCTTCAGAGATGTCTGGCGGTGTGATCCGAGGCCCCGCTGGCAGCAACGACTGCCGAATTTACGTAGGAAACCTGCCGCCTGACATCCGCACGAAAGACGTCGAGGACGTGTTTTACAAGTACGGGGCGATTCGGGATATCGATTTGAAGAACCGGCGAGGGGGCCCTCCGTTTGCCTTTGTCGAGTTTGAAGACCCCAGGTAATCCATGCGACTCCGCGACTCCAGGCTAGGCTAGCGTCGAGCTAAAGGGCTAAGCCGCGCTTATTCTCAGTCGGAGCTGGGCTTTTGTTTATTTCAGCTGTGCACTGTGGCTCTATTTAACCTGTGTTTTGCACCCTGGAGGGATTAATGCTAGCTAGTATTTCTGTCAGCTTGTTGGCTGTAGGCTGCTTGCTAGTTAGCATAGCATAGCTAACTAACTTCACGCTAGTTAGCACGCAGCTAGCTAATGCTAGCGGTTATTCTCCTGGAGGTAGCTAGCTAGCTAGTTAGCGCTAGTTAGCTATCTAGCTGAGGTGGCGGGGTTTGCTTGCTAGCTTATGTAGCCAGCTCTGAGGGGGCATGTACGCAAAGGTAGCATTCAGGTATAGCACCAGAATCAGGTCCATCAGGGAGCTGAAGGGGAGCGTTACAGGAGTCGGAGTGGACCACGCTGGAGTCCTGCCTGTTGACCTCCCACAGAGCTGAGGCGCGTTCCGACAGGCATGCTCCCTGTCGGTCAGCGAGTGGTGGGATAATGCTAGGTAACGTGCTTATAGCTAGCTCGGTAAGCTAAGCCACTCATCCCGCCTCTTGTTAATGAGCAGGCTGGCTTGTTTACCGGACCCTCCATTCATCTGAGAGTCTGAAGTGGACCCGGGAGTTGAGCTGCTGTGGTGTGCTTTTTTTTTCAGGGATGCGGAGGATGCTGTGTATGCCCGGGACGGCTATGATTACGATGGGTACAGACTTCGCGTGGAGTTTCCGAGAAGTGGACGCGGGATGGGTAGAGGAGGGTTTGGCGCTGGGGCACCGAGGGGCAGATACGGACCCCCATCCAGACGGTCTGAATACAGAGTAATCGTTTCAGGTAACTGCTAGACATGCTTTGAAATGGGTAATACATCTAACTAAAGCCTAATGGTTTTGCATAGTATTGAAAAAGAGCTCCTTGCCTAACAATTCTGACATCTCTTCCATCTGTTCTTATGATGAACCACCTTCTCAAAGCCAGCTTTTGCAGTTTTCAAACTTTCAGATGCTCACCAATGTTTTCTTATGAGATTTTCTGAGTTTACAAATGCAGTGGGTTCAGTCCCTGTAAGAGTGCAGCTGTAGACAGTTCTGTGATAACTTTTCTCAAGAACAGATGTAAGAAAGTCCTTGGGAAGCTGTTGGTGAATGAGGCCCATTGTGTGTACTAAAGGAGCCGTGAACCTGTGAGGTACCTATATGTGCGGTAACTCTCCTCCTCCTTTTGTTGCTCGCAGGGCTACCACCAAGCGGCAGCTGGCAGGATCTGAAGGATCACATGCGTGAAGCAGGTGATGTATGTTATGCTGACGTTTTCCGAGATGGAACTGGTGTGGTGGAGTTTGTACGCAAAGAAGACATGACCTACGCTGTTCGAAAGCTGGATAACACTAAGTTCCGCTCGCACGAGGTGAGTTTGAGCGCTTAATTAGGACTTTTGGATGTACATGCCTTAGCTTTGGATTTTTCTTTAAGGTAAGCATTGGATGCTGCTGTTTTTGTTTGACTAAGTTACGGTTCTTTTAGGGAAACGCTAGTTTGGTCATACATGGTGATGGTGCTTCCCACCTTACGGTGGGTGGGTGCCCGTGATTGTCAAGAAGCACAGGATTTTAATAACCCAAGCCTGTTTCGATTGTGCCATGTGCTCAGAGGAAAGTTTTTGTGTCCATCAGGGGGAGACTGCATACATTCGCGTGAAAATGGATGGTCCACGCAGCCCGAGCTATGGAAGGTCAAGGTCCAGGAGCCGCAGTCGCAGCCGGAGTCGAAGTCGCAGCAACAACCGTAGCCGCAGCTACTCGCCACGGCGTGGCCGAGGATCCCCCCAGTACTCTCCTCGCCACAGCCGATCTCGCTCTCGGTCCTAAGCCTTCCGCTGTCAGTCTGTGTGGCTTTCTGCCCCCTCTCCCCTTTTTTTTGATGAAGCTGTTGACTCATGCCTTTTTTGTTTGTTTTTTAACACCCCCCCCCCCCCCCTCCTCCTCATTTCCCTGAGACTTGGTGTAAATGTCTACCTGTCCTGCCCTCCACACCCACTTCTCACACATCCATCTCCCCACCTCAGACTTATCTTGATTCTTTTAAGAATGTGTTTTTAATGGACTGCTCACACCCTTCCCTTCTCACACTCTTTTTTTTTAATGAGAGGGAACACTCTCATCGACCAAACAAAGGTTGCATAAAGCATCTCAATATTTTTGTAAGTGTCATGTACTGTCTTTCATGAGAGTGGGTTTGCAAGAAATGTATTTTACCCTTTGTCTTCCTATAGTCAAGGATCAACCGATGACTTGTAATAAAGGATTGCTGAATCCAGTTGTGGAGTTACAAGTCTAAATGTACGAACCAGGGGGTCCTCCATTGTTAGTTAATGCTTCTTTACCAGCAACTTCCAGTGGCATTACTCTTCATCCTGAATCTGTGTAAAAGTAGGCAAGTAAGGCACGTGTAGCTGTGTTTACAGTCCCGATGTTCTGTTCTCTATTCTTGTACATGGTATACAGGTTGCCTTTGTAGCAAGTCGGGCTGCAGACTGAAGGTGTACATGCTAAAGGTCTGGACAGTCTCTTGGTAGATATGGAGCATGGATTTCTATAATAACCAGGACTTTTTTTTTACACTAGAATGCCATATGCATGTATTATACAAAGACTTTTCACCAGAAGTGTTTCTAACGCTTTACCCTCTTTCTTGATTTTTGCTGGTATTAAGGTTTGGATTGGAGGAGAGGCTCAGTGGATGCCGGCTCATTGGGATCAGTTCATAATGAAGATAGGATAGGGAATGCTGGATGCATGGAACAGGATCAATTTCTCCAGGATCATAGGATTTTAAGACCGAGCAGTTCGAGTTTTACAAAAAAAAAAAAAAAAAAAAAAAAAAAAAAGGGAACGGCCCCCCCTTTTGTTTCCCATTTGGAACTGTACCAACATTTTGGCCATTCATATTTTTGCTCTCATTGGAGGAACAGATGCTGGAGCAATCTTTTGGGATGGAATCAACAGGAGCAGTCTGGTAAATTGAGGGGAAAACTTGGGATTAGGGGGAAAACTCAGGCGATTTTAGATTCTCATTGCCCTGTTGGTGGGTGATGGTAGATGCTTTTACATCGCTAGCTTTTTATTTGGTTATTTTTTTAGTAAACAGTTGCCTCAATAAAAAATACATTGCTAAATGAGTGCCTCCTGTTCATTTTTATGAAACGTGTTGGTCTGGGTTCTTCAGTTCTGGTGGATCCTAGTGCTGGATGCATCCTCCAACTAAACCCTGTTGTGTTGCACCCTGAAACACCCTCAGTGAGCTGAGACTAACCAGAAAAAAATGACAGCTACATAGAGCTGGACTTACTAGACTACTATGGGATTATAATTTCTGTAAAATAACTGTAGCTTGGATATTGCTGTTAATGTCATCATTTACTAAATACCTGAAATTAGAGATTTCAGCTCTGCCAATATTGCATTACAAAGAGCCTGAATGGGTCACTGCTGGCATTACTGGTGGTGGTGGTGTGAGTAAAACGGCTTGCCATGCTGTAAAAATGATATCTGACAACTCTTGTGTTGGTCCTTAAATAAAAGTTCACCGGCACTTTACTTAGCAATTTGTTGATTCCTTGGATCAGGTGTTTAGGAGCACCAAAATATAGGACCAAGCAGGATTTTTCAAGCCAGACCACTTTAAGCCCAGTGTTCAGGAATGATCCTCAACTATTCTTCCACTGGACAGGGTATCTAACCTGAGAAGTCCTGGTTTGCCCCTGAGGAGTGGGGGCTGCAGGTCTTGTTTACTCCTTCATAAAACTACTTTGTACATGGTCATTACAGCCAGCAGTTCCTGCTTCCTTCATTTGACCAGGGTCGTCACATCCCGTTACAAACGAGCTCTTGTCCTACTCCTTAAATAACAAGTAAAGAACAAATTCACATGCATACAAATGTACTTTAACAAGAGCAATCACCTGTATAAAGAAATATGTATAATGTGTCCATTTAAACTCATTCAAAGAAATCAACAGTCTAAAATATTTTTTTAAAAAGTATATCCAATTTTTATAGTTATTTAAACATAATTTATACAAAGACCAAATTGTTAAAAATATATGAATAATTAAGTCTGGGTTGACCGTTATTCAATGTGTTTTTGTGAGTAAATGCTAAATGGATAAAGATATCTAGGGCTCAGTTTTACAGTGATGGTGATGAGAACCAGGGGGCAAAACTGCTGGTCAGTCTGGTGTGTGGCAGCTAGTCTGACACAGGGGATAAGGGGAGCCTGCTGGTCAGTCTGGTGGGTGGCAGCTAGTCTGACACAGGGGATAAGGGGAGCCTGCTGGTCAGTCTGGTGGGTGGCAGCTAGTCTGACACAGGGGATAAGGGGAGCCTGCTGGTCAGTCTGGTGGGTGGCAGCTAGTCTGACACAGGGGATAAGGGGAGCCTGCTGGTCAGTCTGGTGGGTGGCAGCTAGTCCGGCGCAGGGGATAAGAGAAGCCTGCTGGTCAGTCTGGTGGGTGGCAGCTAGTCCAGCACAGGGGATAAGAGAAGCCCGCTGGTCAGTCTGGTGTGGCAGCTAGTCCAGCACAGGGGATAAGAGAAGCCCGCTGGTCAGTCTGGTGGGTGGCAGCTAGTCCAGCACAGGGGATAAGAGAAGCCCGCTGGTCAGTCTGGTGGGTGGCAGCTAGTCCGACACAGGGGATAAGAGAAGCCTGCTGGTCAGCCTGGTGGGTGGCAGCTAGTCCAGCACAGGGGATAAGGGGAGCCTGCTGGTCAGTCTGGTGGGTGGCAGCTAGTCCGGCGCAGGGGATAAGAGAAGCCTGCTGGTCAGTCTGGTGGGTGGCAGCTAGTCCAGCACAGGGGATAAGAGAAGCCTGCTGGTCAGTCTGGTGGGTGGCAGCTAGTCCAGCACAGGGGATAAGAGAAGCCTGCTGGTCAGTCTGGTGGGTGGCAGCTAGTCTGACACAGGGGATAAGAGAAGCCCGCTGGTCAGTCTGGTGGGTGGCAGCTAGTCCAGCACAGGGGATAAGAGAAGCCCGCTGGTCAGTCTGGTGGGTGGCAGCTAGTCTGACACAGGGGATAAGAGAAGCCTGCTGGTCAGCCTGGTGGGTGGCAGCTAGTCCAGCACAGGGGATAAGAGAAGCCTGCTGGTCAGCCTGGTGGGTGGCAGCTAGTCCAGCACAGGGGATAAGAGAAGCCTGCTGGTCAGTCTGGTGGGTGGCAGCTAGTCTGCTGGTGTGAAGTGTTCCCTTCTTAAAAGTGTTTTAAAAGGTGAAATACGGGAACTAGCTAGGCTAGGGCTGTGTAACGGTTGTGCGCATGCGCAGAACCACCATTTTTAATCGTTTCGTCTTTTCTTGTTTTTTTTTTAATTATTATTATTATTATAATACGTTATTTATTTACTTATATTTAATATTTACTGTTAATATTTCAGTGTTAAAAATGTAATTAAAAATATTTTATATATTAAAATTGTTATGTCCTCCGTTACCTCCTCATTACTCTCTGATACAGTGATTTAAGCTAGCTTCTGAGACGGTACGGATACTTCTCCAGACTCCCCACAGTCTGATTTAGGCAGCTGTGCCTACTATACACATCTCTCGCCTGTGGTCCCCTACGCCTTCACAGGGCAGCGCGGGAAGGCTGTAACACGCCGCAGGTTCGCCGAGCAGGTGTCGCGTTTCTCCCGGGCTCGGTCAAAGATGCATTGTGGGTTGAAATAAGATGCTGGTAGAGCGGCGCACGAGGAAAATGCCTGCAGTGGAGGCAGAGTCTGCTCTCCAGCCAATGGAAAGCGGTGTGGCGGACAGTGCTGTAAAGGGCGAGGGATTCAGCGGGCAGGAGAGTGAGCGTTAGAGTGGGTCTTCATTAGAGCCCAGTCTCAGTCTCAGCAGCAGGAGGAGGAAGAAGAAGAGGAAGAGGAAGAGGAGGATTATCCATCTTCAGAGCTCGAGCTGATTTAACCGACTGAAGGTGAGCGGCATTGCAGGTTGTGTCTGGCTCGCGCTGGTTTGAATGCCTGCACACCGAGCACGGCAGGCCAGCAGCGTGGAGGGGGTGAAGGGTGCTGCACAGGGGGAGTGGGGTAGGAGTGGGGTAGGGTGGGCTAGTTGCAGAATTGCTTGCTGGTTAGTAGCTACATTTCAGGTAGGAGGAAGCTCAGGCCAGAGTCCCGTCCACGTGAACCCAGGACAACGGTGAGGGCTGAAAGCCGTGGACAGTCCACTCCAGCCGTCCAATCACTGCTGCTGCTGCTGCTGCTGCTGTTTAAGCAGTTCTTCAGCTCATTCGGGAGAAGGAGGCTCAGGTTTCTCCAGAGCTTCATCAAAACATCCCAACATCCGGCCAGAATGAGAGGCTGTGGGGCAGTGCAGGACAGTGCAGGACAGTGCAGGACAGGGCAGTGACGGTGCTCCACGACTCGGACTGGATGCCAACGGACGGACTGCTCTGTAGGCTCTGGACCTGCTGGGGAGGTGTAGCTAGCTAGCTAGTAAGCAAGCACCGTTACAAAAAGTAGAGCCACTCACTCAGGAGGGTGAAGTTGGCTTAAATGGCGCAGCAGTTGCATGCTGCAGCCTGTGCGCCTCGTGCTCTTTCACCCCCGCCCCCCCAGCAGCAGCAGCAGCAGCGTCATTTACACGACCACAGGGGAACCTAATAGGCCTTACTGGCTAACCACTAGTGGACTGCCCTACGAGATATTCGGTGGGACTAGTCTGGCTTAATTGTGGACACAGCTGGATGTCCTTGCTGCAATGGGACACACAAAAAATAATAATAAAATAACTTGAGAATTGACCTAAAGGTCACTTTTTTATGTCAGTGCATTTCTATTTTAAACAGGGTTCATTTCTAGGTAAATGGGCTGTTTTGCATAAGGGCTCTTTTATTTAGCACGGTTTGCTTGCTTGCCTGACAGTCTGCCACAGGATATGTGGTGTTATCCACTACGCTACACAAGATTTGAAAGCCATCAAATGAGGAGTGGGCTGTAGAATTACTGAGAGGTCATCTGGTTTACCATGAAGCTTGGGTAGGCTACCTTATAGTATAAGGCCAAGCATCTGTATTTTTGGGGGGGTTGGAATGAATGCTGTTGGAGTGTGAGAAAGAGAGATGATGGCGATGAAGAGGAGGAGGAGAAGGAGAAGGAGGAGGAGGAGGAGGGCGGTGATGGAGCTGGTGCCATGTGAAAGAACAGAATTGAGTGACCCATTAAGGACTTGCTTAATTCTCCGTTTGGCCTGGTGTCTGGTGTCCCTGAATTACCCTAACAAACCAGATCCTTTTAGGGGGGCTTGCGGTCTGTAGAGAGTTTGCCTGGCACTGTGAAAAGAACCCAAAACCTGTGTATGAAAGGCCTCTCTGTTAAGCACCTGCTCTGCCAGTAGCTGCTACAGTAGCGAAGTGAAGGCTGCACAGTATATCGGGCAAATTTAACCGTGCAGTATTAATGTCCGCCCCAGTAGCAGGGAAGGCTGTTGCCTTTGCCATTTCATGAGTGTTAATAGGAGATCCTAACCTCTCCGTTTTTCCTCTTTTTGCCTTTCAAGCACCATGACTGACAGAAAAGCTGTGATCAAGAATGCTGACATGTCTGAGGACATGCAGCAGGACGCGGTCGACTGTGCAACGCAGGCAATGGAGAAGTACAACATCGAGAAGGACATCGCAGCATACATCAAGAAGGTAGCCTTCATAAACCTTATATAAGTCTTCCCAAGTTCTCTGGTTCAGTCCTGAATCACACACGGCCCCCAAGCAGTGAAACAGTGCACTGAACAGGTCTTGGCGACTTGCGCCGTGCACTACGTTGGGAGTAGTAGGGTGCTGTTTGACATTCCTAGCCTTGGGACCTCCATGCTCTACTTGTTGTTGGGTTAGCTGGCCAGTTATTTTGCACATAATTTAGTGAACTGGGGGTAGTAAGCACACACACACACACACACACACACACACACACACACAGAGCGGTAGGCAGCCAACTCCAGTGGCTGAAAGGCCCAACAGAGGCCGGGTATCGAACCCACAACCCTGTCATCAGTAGCCCAGAGCTCTAACCGGAGCTGAGCCACCCACCGCTGCCCCTGTAGTTATCAGACTAAATGAGAGATCCTGCTTAGCGAAGCAGAATGCTCCACTATAGTGGATGTTAAAAGCTCTGTTGTTGTTGTTGCTGTTTCCTTGTATTGCAGGAGTTTGACAAGAAGTACAATCCGACTTGGCACTGCATTGTGGGAAGGAACTTCGGCAGCTACGTCACCCACGAGACGAAGCACTTCATCTACTTCTACCTGGGCCAGGTGGCCATACTCTTGTTCAAATCTGGCTGAAGCTCCATGAATAGATTTTTTTTTTTTTTTTTTTTTCTTTTCTTTTTTCTTCTTCTTCTTCTTCTTCTTTCCCCCAACATGGACCGAGATGCAGTAGTGGCTGATGATGATGTATCCACTTACACGCTACCAATGTTAAACGAGACCAGGCCATGCCTATGCTGACTGTGCATAACTGCATGGGCCGTGTACCATACTGAGAACCGTGTATATGTTGCAGTTCAATTGCTTTCTTCGTTAAGTGTGCCATGTTCTTTAGGAGAGGTTTCTTTTTCTTTCTTTCTTTCTTTCTTTCTTTTTTGTGGTCCTGACAAGGTTTGTTCAAGCACAGGAGCTGTGACCTTTTGATTGAATAAAGCAAAGCTACGTAAAATGCATTAGCACTTCTATTTTTCTTCCAAGAGATGTATTTTCTTTAAGTAACCGTGCTGCCGTATAGCCTGTGTGTTTCTAATGAACGCTGTGAGTCATGTCTGTGCCATGGCGGAGGTGGGGAACAATGAATATAAATATATCTATATCTATATGCTAGTGAATAAGACACTAGGTCTTATCAACTTTATCTAACCTCAGATGAATGTCCTAATCTTTAGTTTCATGACGTTTGTGAGGAGAGGGACGTTGACTTCTGCACAAATGAATGAAGGTTTATTCTGTGGAATTATTTCTTCTTTTTTTTTTTTTTTTTATCCTTTTCATTTCGTCTTGACTGAATGTCCACTGCGACGTGAACAGAAGAATGTGTATTAGAGAATATTGTAAGATATTAAAATGATTAAACGCACTGCTGACACGTATATTTTCACGTATATGCTGTTGTTTTTTTTTTGTTTTTTTTTTCTTCAGTCTTCTTTGTACTGTGAATGTAAAGGGACTTCAAGCTGACTGCACAATACATCTCTATGTCTCCAGCTCCTCCTCCGTCGTCGTCGTCTTCCTGAATTACTGGCTAGGCCTATTGATTTTTAAGAGTGTATAGATTATCAGCATGGATTTTCTTATTCCTTATGTATGAACTGTTGGCCTTCATTGCCTGTCTGTAATTGGCTCGTCGCCCTTCCAGTGGTTCCCTTCTTCTTAGGCCTGATAGACAACACTTGCACTCCCATTTTATTATTATTATTATTATTATTATTATTATTATTATTATTTTTTTTTCTCTCTTGTACCCTCTCAGGTACCTCCCATGACAGAAAGGCCATTCAATTTCTCCGCCATTAAAATATCCTTAATAATGAATGCAGAATATTGTGTGTTTTGTTCTTCTGTTTACTTAAAGTTACACAGGCACTTGAGAATAGCCAGTGTTGCGAGATCAGCACCGTCAGACTTTTCAGAATTTGTTGGAAGAATCTGAGCAGAGCTGTTTTTAATGTGACCTTGGTCCTTGTGGAAATGTGCTGACCTCAGTGGATCCTATTTCCAGCTTGCTATGGTTGCTCTTAACCACAAGAGGGAGCCCTTGCCATCTGTCTGGGACACCAAGAGTGTCTTGTGGCGCATGGCACAGTTCAGAGCTGAGCCACATCAGATGTGTTTGAGGAAATACAAGCTTGGCCAGAGGTTGGAAAATACTTGGCTCATGCTAGCTACTCATGCTAGCCAAGGTCCTCCACATTTTAGGTGTAATTATTCAGCCCATTGGCATTAGTGCGGGGGTCCCTCTTGGGGAGCTACCTCCAGCTCAGATCAAGCACATCTTGATCACATCTATTCAGCCAATCCAGGACGTCCGAAGGCTGTAATTAGATGCATTGGGAGGGGTGGATTAGGGTTGGGTCCAAAGTCTTGGGTTGGGTGGTGAACTTACAGGGTAGCTATACTCCGGGTGCAGGTTTGAGGCCCACTGACTTATTAAAAATACTTGCTTACCATTTTGACCTGCGTTAGCCGGTGTGTCCTCCAGAACCTCCAGATCCCAGTTGGTTCACATACAGCAACCACCTCCAAAGCAATACTCTTCTGGTTTCGTTTACGGCCCAGTGAGTATGATAAGATGTGCTCAAGCATGACATTTGTTTTCCCCCTCATGCTGCTTTTATGGCTCTGGTGCTTTTGAAAGTCTATTTCTTAAGAAGAAGCTGCTTCAGAGTCGCTGATCCAATCTGGCCATCTTTCCCTCCAGGTAAACTGCAGAGCAACACTGAACTGGAGGTAGTCTGAAATGTTTCCCCCCACAAAAAACAAAGAAAGCGTAAATGGACATGGCCCAATGGTTTTCAGATCAGTGGTTCCTCCACTGAGACGCATACTGGTCTTCTGAAGGACATTAGCATATGGAGGACAAAGCAGTGTGGAAAGTGGCCCTCGCTGTTGTAAACATGGCTGACAATCAAATGCTGTCTGAATAATTGTCTTTTTCAGCTTCTATGTACAAGCCTTAAGTCCTTAAGTAGCCCCAGGGACGCAGAATGAGTGGAAGTTAGGCCGATTCTGAGGGCCGGGACTGAAGGGGGGCCTTAAAATGTATGAATTGAGTCGTGGGGGCCTTTTAATTGGGCCTATAATCCTTGCGGCACAGCTGAGTAGCCCAATTGGCTGATTAGCCATTAACCATATGTCCTCATTTTACAGGGCATGTCTTCTTTTGGGGACCAAAAATGTGGGCTTTTTTAATTTGCATATATTTACTCTGACCCATCTAATGACAGGGCACATATCTGATTGCTGCTAACTGAAACTGTTTCATTTCATGAAATGTAACAAGGTCTAGTGCCCCATATCACTGTGTTTTGCTTTCATGCATCACATGACTGAAACTCTCTTCCAACTTCCAACGACGGCTTACGGCTATTGGTTTATTCTAAAAAACTAAACAGATGATTATTGGATATTCACAGTTGTCATCATAACATATGTCTTGTATATATTTGCAACATTTACTTGTTTACCAAAACTAATAAACAGCATCAATAGCCATTTATTACGAGAATCCTAAAATAAAAATAGGCAAAAAGCAAATAAGTAAATAAATAAATAAATAAATCACCTCAAATAAATAAATAAATAAATAAATAAAGTCAGGTAAAGTCAATCTGATTTGTGTTTATTAATATTTACATGTGGGCATTTTCAGAGAGTGGTCAATCGGCTGTGGTGAGAAGCAGTTTAAGCAAATCGCTGATGTAGATGCAGGTACATGTAGACCAATAGTGGCGAAGAGCAAGCGGGGCTTAAAACAGACGTGTTTGAAATAGTGGTGTCAATCTATTAAAATGTTCAATCTTATCAATCACAACAATGTTCTGTGATTAATTATGAGTATGATTAATTATGCTAATCACAAGTTAAAATGCTAGCTAGCACGTCCGTGAATATTTGGGCGGGAGAACAAATAAAGTTAATAATAAATGAAGTGTTTCTAAGTGTGTGTGTGTGTGTGTGTGTAAGAGAATGAGAGTTAGTTATGGGATTTAATCCATATTTCAGTATTAATAAGTGTAATCTATCCTCTGAGCTCTACAGTACTGACACTGTGTTTACATCCCTCAGTAAACTGCTAATACGACACTAGCCTCTGTAAAGAGAGAGACCTACGAGAGGAAGCTGGGGCCAAACTTGGGAAGATGATTAATCTGCGCTAAAAAGCTTAACATATTAAATTTGCAGATTAATCGTGTGTGTTAAGGTGTTAACGTTGCCAGCACTAGTTTATTCTAGCTGTATAAATAGAAGCACACGCTAACCTGAAATCAGCGTGAAATCCTGTACATTTGACCCAATTTAAAAATCCCGGGGGACTCGGGTGGGCTTTTTCACGTCCCAAACAGAGGACATGTGCAGGATTATAGCTTATTATAAATTTATTATAACTGATTATTCAAATTGTGTGATGTAACTATTGTGCTTTTTTGGCTGCCAGAGTAAAAAAGCACTGTTAACCTTAGGTAAGATCAGTGTTCTGCTCAGGAACTGCAGATGAAAATGAGCCATTTGGCTAAATCTGCCACATTTACATTACGAAAAATAATGATTAGTGTGTTTTGTCCCTGTAGATTAAATAAATAAAGCCCAAGCTGTATCTAGCTAGCATACTAACCCGCTCCACTCTGTTATTATTCATTATTTGTTGCCCCTCCAGAGTTTGCCTCAGCCTGCGATGGAGTTAAAGATTATCCCAGTTCCTCCTAATTACAGAGGCTGATTCTTGACTAAGAGACAGATAAACCCGAGCAGAAAGACAGAGGTTAGCCTCCAGGTAAGGTAAGGTAAGGTAAGGTTTAGCACGTTTGAGATCCTCTACAAAATCACTTTATTGGGTGTTGGGTCTGGTACGGGTGCTGGGTACTTTCTGCTGTCATTCCAATGGTCTTTCTCATCCTTTTTCTGAACTTCTAGGAATGCTCAGTACAAACATGATCTCACTCAATGGACTGTTGGGCCGTTTACTCAATTTCAGCCTATTTGTTCCTCGTTCTTCAAAGTTTGTCCTTGCACAGGGACTTGTAGGCAATTAGCTTCTAAATGCCATGCCCAGTCTACCTCGCTGGCCCCAAGAGCTGTTTGTTCTAATGGCTTTGCTCTGAATTGGGTGGGCAGCCATGGGGCCTGCTAGCCACGGTGAGCAGGAAATGGCTGAGGCAATCAAGCCGAACAGTTTCACACAAGATTCCAGTGTGGCACTGACCTGATGAACCTGTGCAGCAAAACGTTGTAGAAAGGATTCCACTAGAACGATAGGTTAGTATTATTTTATTATTTACTATTTACCATATTTATTATTATTTTTCGGTATTATTTAATCCCAGTGATATATATATATATATATATATATATATATATATATATACATTATTTAATCCCAGTTGTATTTTAAGTACATAATTCACAACACACACAACCACACACACACACACATATATATATATATGAAAATATTACTTTTTAGTTATATACCTGTGCTGTTTTTTCCAACTTAAATCTACATCTATATATAGCTGCGGTCCAATGAAAAACATGTATCTTCATTTTTTCCCCTTTTTTAGTTTTCTCCATCCTTTGAACTGCTCTCTACCCTGTGTGATTAATTATGGATGAACAAACGAATAGAAATGCTCTAAACGGACTTGAAATAAAATCTTTTCACATTGACGACCATTGAAAGCTAAGAAGTGTTTTCCTACTCCTGTAAAGCTGCTATTTTGGAGATACATGTTTTTCTTTGGACAGGGACGGTATGCTCTGTTCTGATTGGCTGTTCTGCATTGTGCTTTGTTCAGAAAGCAGATAGAGCTGCTTTTAACTTCAGTTAAATGGGTGGTGCTTAACTGCTAGTTTTGGTGTTGAACAGGTTGTTTGTTCCAGCTCTGTTTTCATTTTTGATGACTGTTATGAATTGTCATAATTCAATTCATAGCAACTCAATTAGGGACGTCCACAGACCTCTACTTTTACACAGTAGTATTTTACAAAGAGGTCATGCCTGATATCGGGCCTGGAATAAGACTGTACTGCCGCACACAATGTCTGTGTACGATCACAGGAAATGTGAACATGTGATCGGTGGCTTATATTTGCTGTTGGAAATCCTAACTATGATGTTTTTTTCTTGTATACAGCTGGATGTAATGGACCTGCTACACCATGATGGCGGTTGGTGTTGCGTAGTGGATAACACCACCACCACCTTCGTCCTGTTAGACTAGGGTTTGATTCCTTGGCTAAGCCGGCACACCACAGTACACCAGTTCGTATTCTTGGGCATAACTCCTAACGCTACATCCACCAACCTCTGTACGTCTGTCTGGATAATCAACCAAATCCAGCTAAATGCCATTAATGGAAATGATGATCTAATAGAGACTACATACAGCACTACATAGCGCATGGTTATATTAGCATGCTGCTTTAATGAGTTTTTACCTAAAACTGTTATTATTCATATTATTTCATGTGATTGGATCTAATTGACGAACTAATGCTCCTTTTGTTTCTTTGGTTTGCTACTCGTCACCAGGGTTTCAACAGGTAGCCAACGTCTGAGTGAAAGTAGAGATACTCGGAGGTCTGTTTATGTCCCGAATTGAGTTAAAGGACAAAATGAGTTGCTTTTAAATGTATTTAATGTGTTTTTAGATTAATTTAAAGAGTTTTCTGATGACCACATGGACGGATGGTGCATCATTTATAAACTTCCCTGCTTGTTTTTACCATTTCAGCTCAGTAGCGCTTCTATTTCTCCACAGATATCAGTATTTATAGATGGGGTTTAATAAAAAGAAGAAGAAGAAGGTACAGGAGTACTGAAACAGGTTCATTTAGCTTGAGAGGATCCCAAAACCATACCAAAATGGGTTAAGGGTAATAGTACAAGCCTTTCACGCCACAGCAGATCTCTGGATCTACTTCTTTTAACCTTTAATCCATAGACTGTAAACAGCCAGAGAAGGAACTTCTTGTATTTCCTGGATGTTTCAGACTGGGCCTAAACATTCACGGCCCTCAGTCTAACAACTTACGCAGATGGTCATTAAACGATACTATAGCCCAGAGTTGAACCATTTCGCCCTATCTCTTCCTCTCTTCCTCCATCTTTCTTTCCCTCCTACCCCCTCTCTCTCTCTCTGTCCCACACCCAGAAACCTTAGCTAAACTCTTTATGGTCTTACGTCTTGTAATCCTGCCCATTTATTGCTTGCACTGTGAGCTGCTGTCAAGGATAAGGCAATTAGCTTATCACGAAGACGTGATTTATAGAATCCACAAGTGACAAAAGCCTTGCGGTGCCATAGAGTTCTCTTTTGATTTGGATGGAAAAAAACACCACACACACACACACTCGCACACACACACACACTCGCACACACACACAACAAATTTCTTGCTCTCAAGCGCTCTCTTCTCCCAAACGTCTCAAGCGGTGCAGGGTCATTGGTTACGGGAGAGGGAGCTTGTTTTAGCAGGTGGATGGGCAAATAAGACGCATAACTACAGTGCACCAGTGCTTGGCTTCTGATGCCATTTTAAAAAGCCTTGGGGTGGGGTGTGTGTGTGTGTGTGTGTGGGTGGGTGGGGGGGTGGGGGGGTGGGGGGTCTGAGAACACCCTTCTTAAATGGCTGGGTCGGTAGACTTTGTATTTCCCTCTCAGAGTGTGTGTGAGTGTGTGTGTGTGTGTGTGTGTTTGTGTGAGTAGTCCAGGAAGAGGTCAGCTTGGTGCCGGCCTCTGCACTTTCTTGCCTTATCTCAGGTAATATCCCGACTCTAGAAGCATGTGATGTTGAGCAACGGGGCCATAAAGCGGCGAAACACTTTATGAGCAAGGCTGTGAAACTATGCCTCCGCTATGTGCCCACCACGGCCGGGCCTGCTGCTGCAGGGCTTCTTTTTTCACCTGAGCACAGGATGTAGCCAAGCCCGTCGGTCGTGTTCAATGTTCATGTTTAATCAAGGGTGGTGTGGAATAAAAATATCGCAGATCTATATTTTATAGAGATATTTGTAAAACAATAAGGTTCCTACATGCTTCATAGCTTGGATGTACCTTCTTTCAGTACTAGATAATACCCATTTTGTACACCCTCAGAGTATACCTGCCCAAACTAATCAGCTCATTAACAACAGCTTTACTGAGTGAAGAGCCAAGCAGTGCATAGTGCAAAGCAGGGGTAGTCCAGGAACAGGGCTTGGAACTACTATCCAATAGAGTAGCACATGGTTGCTAACCTCTTAAACAGCCCCCTTAAAAGCCCGCCGGGCTTCTATTACCAAAGAACAGCCCCACCAGTTTGTACAGAAGTCCCTGTAGTTACTGAGTAATACAGCGTGCTGAGTTAAAGGGGTTAATAAAGTGGACCTAATGTGCAGTACGTCACTGCTGATAAACTCTTCTCCCTGATTTCTTTACAGTGGTGTTAATAGCAACTGGGGGTCACTATGTATGCACTTTAGGCACCTGCCCGATAGGGAGGTCAGTTCATCAGGCGGTCTATTTCCGGACCACATTTCAGTCCACATCCTAGCTGTCTCACAGTGAATACAGGCCTGGCAAAGCTGGAATCACATCCTACACTCGTTATGTTCTTCAGCGTAGTCCCAACATCACAGTCGTTACATGTCTTTAAGAGAATGCAGACACGGCAGGAGAAAAGTGAAGCCCACTGAAGACAGGATGACTGGATATGAACGTGTCCTGACCTGAGGAGCAGTGCTGCCCTGTTGGCTGTACATTTTACTATGACAAAAAATGGGGGCCTCCCTTCTAATAAAAGTGGGGGTGCGTGTGGTCCACTTGCTCCACTGCTCAGGCACCTAAGTATACCTACAACAAACCACAAATTAGTAACTATTCAAAATGACTGGACCCACACTGGCTGTCTTTTATAAGTTTTATAAGTAATGTTGATGATGGCAGAGGCGCCGCTTGCCACCAGCCAAAGAAGGCGACTGCTTGGGGGCCCAGGCCAGTGGGGGCTCCCTGAGAGCTGACAAACTTTAAACTACAGAAGCGGCAATGTGCAAAGTCTGCAATGACACCAGGAGAGACCTGACCTCCTTAAGGGCCTCCCTGCCTGACTCTACTCACAGTGCAATGTATTCGTCTCATGGAGAATACAGGGTAAGCGTATTGCGGTATTTTGTACAAGCATGTGTACCACCCGGAGACCTTGTCTTTGGGATTGCATAGTATTCTTGGAATGGAAGTGGTTCAGGTAACTGAGGTCTCTCTGCCTTGCTACATGCAGAAAGGAAGACCTGTACTATCGGCCTTTAATGAATCCCTTTATTCTTTATCTCTCACTTTTTTCCTTCTCAACTTTGAATTTGACACAACTGAAATCTGGCTTAAGCATCTTATTTCAACTCATGAAATCATGGTGGATCGGACGAGGACGAGTGTCTAGTGCTAACTTTAACATTAGCTAACTTAGCTAGCAGGCCAGCTTATGTGTCCTGTTTTGATCAACGCTGAGTTATGAAAATTAGATGCAAAGAAATTTGGACAAGTTTGCTCTAAATGACTAAGCTGTGTTGGTGTACACTGTTGCGCTGTATGTGTGCAGTGTGGTGTGTGTATTTGTCATGTCTGTAGTGAAGGCTTGGTGGTTTTCTGATACTGATACTGTATATTTTTATTATATTAAACACTAGGTAGCCAGTGTGGCTAAAGCACGTAAGTTTACTCCTCTGTACTGGAACTAGTACATTGTTCTTATAAAGATCATGGTAATGAAAATTGGTTGGAGGGACCCTCCGTGAATTTCTGCCTAGGGCCCCAACAGAACAAGACACTCTTTTTTAGAACTATGTAGCTATACAACATCCTGCATGGATTTCTCCGCCATGATCATATAAATCAACTGTAATACTGTAAAGCAGTTAGGGTGTAATACCTTGTTTTGGGAGGGAGCTTTTAGAGACATTAAACTTGGTAATTGTCTCTTGAACTGATTTGATGGAATTCCTCCTTAACAGAGAGAGTTCAAACCCTTGATGAGATGAGTGGACGATCTAAAGGCACAGGAAAATGGTGGGATTAAGTTTTGCTCAAGATATCCTCACTGGGCCCAAATGGTTCTTTCGGGATGTTTATGGTGTTGTAGGGCTTCACCTATCCCTGTCCCTGCTCAAGGTCTCCTAGGCCTGACCATCTCTGCAGGGGGTATTGTGGTCTGGAACCTAGTGATGAAGGGAGCAGGGAGTGGAGGTGTGTATGCGTTACACAGCCTCTTCACAAACCCAGATTCACCGCTCTGCTTCATCGCTCATGGGCATGACTTAATGGCTCCCAATTACATTCTGGGCTTTCTTGAAGATAGCGGGCAGCCGAGCGCAGCGGCGCTTAACAACAGTAACAGCATCCCGGCTATAACTGGAGATCACATGAGGCCGTGGGGGGTGGAGGATACTGATGTGTGTGTGTGTGTGTGTGTGTGTGTGTGTGTGTGTGTGTGTGGGGGGGGGGGGTGTTAGAGGGGTGCAGTGTGTGGGAATGTGGGATTGACCCCCACGATGCTGGGATTTCATTTTAGTGAGGGAGGGAATGTGTGTAGGACTAAGTGTGTGAGTAATGAGCAGGGGCGGTGAGGGAGTGATTCAGAATCAGTATGATCAAAATGACTTGACTGATATCATAACATGACTGTAATGATAAACAAAAGCTTGAGAGTGAGCGTAACAGTGAGTGAGTGCGTATGAGAGACAGGAAAAAAAAAAGTGTTTGACTGGATGAGTTAGTGAGTAAAGGATCAGAGTGACTATGATGTGAGAGTAAGTGAAAGAAAGAGAGTGTATGACTGGATGAGAGAGTGAGTGAGAGTGAAAGAATGAGAGTGACTGTATGACTGGGTAAGAAAGTGAGTGAGAGTGAAAAGATAAGAGTCAGTATGTAACTGGGTAAGAGAGTGAGTGAGAGTGAAGAATGAGAGTAAGTGTATGACTGGGTAAGAGAGTGAGTGTAAGAATAGGTGAGAGTAAGTGAGAGTGAAGAATAAGAGTGAGAATGGGTGAGAGAGTGAGTGTAAGAATAAGTGAGAGTGAGTGAGAGTGATGAATGAGAGTGAGAATGGGTGAGAGTGAGTGTAAGAATAGGTAAGACTGAGTGAGAATGAAGAATGAGAGTGAGAATGGGTGAGAGAGTGAGTGTAAGAATAGGTAAGAGTGAGTGAGAGTGAAAAATGAGAGTCAGAATGGGTGAGAGAGTGAGAGTGAAAAATGAGAGTCAGAATGGGTGAGAGAGTGAGTATAAGAATTGGTGAGAGTGAAGAATGAGAGTTAGAAAGGGTGAGAGAGTGAAGAATGAGAGTGAGAATGGGTGAGAGAGTGAGTATAAGAATAGGTGAGAGTGAGTGAGAGTGAAGAATGAGAGTCAGAATGGGTGAGAGAGTGAGTGTAAGAATAGGTAAGAGTGAGTGAGAGTGAAGAATGAGAGTGAGAATGGGTGAGAGAGTGAGAGTGAAGAGTGAGAGTGAAGATTGAGAGTGAGAATGGGTGAGAGTGTAAGAATAAGAGAGTGAGTGAGAGTGAAGAGTGAGAGTGAGAATGGGTGAGAGAGTGAGTGAGAGTGAAAAATGAGAGTCAGAATGGGTGGGAGAGTGATAATGTGTGAGAGAATGAGTGTAAGAATGTGTGAGAGAGTGAGTGAGAGTGAAAAATGAGAGTCAGAATGTGTGAGAGAGTGAGAATGTGTGAGAGAATGAGTGTAAGAATGGGTGAGAGAGTGAGAATGTGTGAGAGAATGAGTGTAAGAATGGGTGAGAGAGTGAGAATGTGTGAGAGAATGAGTGTAAGAATGGGTGAGAGAGTGAGAATGTGTGAGAGTGAGTAAGAGTGATGAGCAGGTGGTTAGCTATCCACTGGCACTGGCTTGAAAAGCAGGTTAAGCAAGAGCAGAGTGAGGGATGGGCCGGCTGGGTGAATGCGGAGGTCAACGGGTCAAGCTGGTGTCGCTCTCACTGACCAGAGAGGGACGTTGCGTGAGGATGCCTCTCTGGAACAGAGGTTAATGTGCTGGTGGAGAAACAGAGATGTGTGGCTGAATTCATTACAGGACGGTCAGAGGAGCGTGGAGAGAGAGAGGCCAGCAGACAGAGTGCACTCCAATCAGGGTCAGACAGGAGTGGCCAGGCTGCTCTTTCCCTTAATGCTTACAGATCCACTCTGTTGAGACTAGCTGCATGATGCCGTCTCTGACATCACCATTCTGCTGGTTATACTTTTTTATTATTGTGGCGAATGATTAATAAAATCAATAAAAATGGAACAGATCTAAATATTAACAACCTAAAATATTAACAGATCTAAAATTTGAACAATCTAAAATATAATAGATCTAAATATTAACAATTTTAAATATTATAGATCTAAATATTATCAATTTAAAATGTTTACAATTTAAAATATTAACAATCTAAAATATAATATTTCTAAATATTAACAATTTAAAAATATTTACAAATTAAAATATTAACAGATCTAAAATATGAACAATCTAAAATATCATAGATTTAAATATTAACAATTTAAAATTAAAATATAAACAGATCTAAAATATTAACAATCTAAAATATTATAGATCTAAATATTACCAGTAAAAAATATTAACAGATTGAAATATTAACAATCTAAAATATAATAGATCTAAATATTACCAGTAAAAAATATTAACAGATTGAAATATTAACAATCTAAAATATAATAGATCTAAATGTTAACAATGTTATCTAAAATACCATAGATATTATATAATAAAAAAAGTTTATATTAAATTAATAATAGAAATATTAACAATTAGTTTTTCTAAATAAATACATTTAAAAAACTAAATAAATAATAAGTTTTCATGTATTTTTATCTAGTTAACATTTGCAGAACTGGGTAAATTGTCCTGATATAATCAGATTAAAGGCCCATCCTGCACTTTTATTTCTTTTTGCATTCAATTGACTTTACCCTGAGGGCCACTGTTCATATTTATGTGTGTTTTATGAATTAAACAAGTCATAATTCAACCAACGCCTTCTTATGACCGTGGTATGAATAAAAACAATGGATTAAAACCTGTTTAATGTTCACAAACTCTTTTATTTAAAATGTGATGTGATGTCATTTTACTGGCCTTGCTCCTCCTCTCAGGGGTGAGTGGATGGCCCTCCCTCCTCACATCACTCCTAGTGTGATGTTGGTCAGCACAGGCATCTATTGGTTGTTGTATCAGGGCTGGGGAGCCGGAGGGAGCTTTCCTCCGAGCACGCTGGCTACCTAGCAATGCTGCGTAAGCGGCAGTTTGAAAAGAGGCGGTGGCTTTGCTAGTGGACTATATAGTGCACTACTTTGAGGTTCCATAACATAGCGAATTTTCAGTGCACTGTAACAATCCCATAATGCACTGCAACACACAGTGTACAATGACGTACACTGAACAGGCATGGAATACCCATAGTCCATCACGATGTCCCACGCATAACGAGGTGTCCGAAATAATCGTTCACTAGCTTGTCGAACTCTGTTCCTTATAATAGTGCCCTATATAGTGATCAGGATGTAGGGAACAGTAATAGGGCACAGTGAGCTCGAGGTGGGGGTAAGGGTAGGCGGGGTGGTACAGTCTGTGCTTGTGAGTGACTTTTTGTGTCGCAATTGAGAGCATCTAGAGTCCAGAGACTGACCTCAATTTATGTCCAGTGACGACACGGGGGGGCAGAGGGTACCTGAGACTGTCAGAGAAGGACAAGACAGATGCCACGGTTGATTGAGTGCGAAGTTTTTTGTCTTTACTCATGTAATAATGGATAACTTTGGGTTTTACATTAGGTGGCGGCGCGCCAGGTGCTTGCTCTGGGTTGAAAACTCGTTTAGAGAAGGACAGGGAGGGGGGGGGGGACTGAAGAACTGAAAATAGAGCCATTGTGAGATTCAGAACACAGAACACTTCCTTCAGGCCCTTTTTTATTAGTTTTTACGCTAAGGTCAGATGTAAGACGTAAGCCAGGCCCGGACATGAGCTTTGTGAATGCGATAAATGCAGACTGCTAAAACTTTCCAGGGTTTTTAGTATTAAATTGAGGGGAAATTGATGATGCCGTTTCATTCGGACCCTCTCTGGGTGTAAACGTAAAGAGGCCAGCGATGTTAACTTTCCTAGAAGTTGCACTTCCGCAAATGTTCTGTATATTCCGTTAAAGTAGATGATTTACTAAACTTCACGGTCTGATGTCCTCTATCTATGCAGAAATCTTCCCAGAATCCGGATTTTGCATAGAAGGAAAATGTGTGATATCAAAAACACCTACACACACACACACACACACACACACACACAGATTCACACTGGAACCCATGTCTCACTTTGATGAGGGTGCCCCCAGCTTCTTTATTGAAAAATTAAAATTACACTGATCTCTTAACAACATACCTCACCACCATGGTTCTCATGGTGGGGTATAGAGACCCCCAGGGGGTGGGCAGGTCAATGTGACATACTCTTTTTTTTTTTTTTATCACCCCACCTCCCAAAAACACACCTGTTTGCCAAAGTCTTGTGAGGTGTTCCTGGAATACACTGGGTGGTGCCTACCCAAACTGCTCCAAGGAAAGACAACCGTTGAGCCAGAATCAGAATCAAGTGCCCATGCTAACCCCTGTCCACCTCCTGAAAGCACCTACAACATGAGCATTAGAACTGGACCAAGGGCCAGTGGGTGGACTGGTTGGACGAACCACGCTTACGCGGGTGTCACTATGTCACTATGAGAAGAAGTCAATCCAGCTGACCTTGGGTTTTGATGTACCACCTACACTTTATGGACATAAGTATTGGGACACCTGCTTATTCATAGCTTCTTCTGAAATCAAAGCTATTCAAAAAGACTAACTGTCTCTACTCTCTAAAGAAGGCTTTGCTGTGAGAATTTGATTGCATTCAGCAACAAGAGTGTTCGTGAGGTCTGGATGTTGGATCATCGCTACATCCGCCTCATCCCCAACTTCCCAAAGTCATCCTGGATGGTACTGGATGGAGCATCACCATCATTCCAGAGAACACAGTATACTTCCACTGCTCCACAGCTCAATGCTGGGGGTTTTTATACCCCTCTTAGCCCACGCCTGGCATTAGGCAGCATGGTGTCAATAGGTTCATCATTACTGGCTCCAGAGAGCTCTTTTCTATTGGCAGTACTTCTCTAAAGGGACTGGACTGTGGCTGTGTTTGTGCCTGTTTCAGCAATGGCTGCAACTTCAAGTAGCCGCATGCATTTATTTAACGGTGTGTCCACAAATATTTGGACATATAGTGTACATACAGTTATTTCCATATTTTATTTCTTTCCAAACAAATGACATCACATTTGCTCTGAATGATATACAGTAAATATGAACTATTAATTAATTAGTTTTAGTACTCTTTAAAAATAATCACTCATCTGTGTGTGTCTCACACACACACACACACACACACCCAGTGTCCGAAAGGCACAGGAGAGATGTGTGATACAGTAGTGTGTTAAACAATGCCTCCATTGAGCGCACTTTCACACCAACCCCACCAGCATCGATTGGCGTCTGTGCTAAAAGGAAATGTGCTGATCTGTCAAATGGCCTGTTACTCATTACCTCCGGCTGAAAATGAAAAAAAAAGAAGAGCAGGCTTCATAGTCTGGAATAGATAACCTGCTACTGTCAATGTCAAACCTGTGAAATGTTTGACTGACAGGCATGCAGACAGTATCTGTCTATCTGACATCAGTCTTGCTTTATTGAGGAATTGTTTTGTTTACAGTCAGAAAGCGTATTCCAGAAACCTATGCTTTAATGGGAATGATCACATAACCCGTCCTCTGTCTGCCGCTTCGGTCATAGTGGCAGTGCCTTAGCCTACTGGACCAGATGAAGTCCAACAGTTAATTTTCTCCAATAACAATAGGAAAAGCCATATATATATATATATATACTCTAAACTATATTTACAATATTTTATTAAAATATGAAACAATATATTTTAACACATTAATGTACTTATTTATTTATTTAACCTTTTTTGGGCCAACAATCCTGTCTCTTTGGAGGACTGATTAATCTTTATTATTGGTAATACCATTTTTTGTATTTCTCGTAACTGTGGTCAGGATACAGAGAGAGGACAATAATAAGTAGGTAATGATATAAGTAATACAAACATGCAACTACAGAAAAAAGGAAAAAAGGAAAAATATATTATTTATTTATTATTAAAATATATATTGTTTATTTTATGTATATATATATATATATATATATATTGTATTTTATGTATATATATATATTTTTTTGTATTTTATGTATATATATTTTTTTGTATTTTATGTATATATATTCTTTTAGTATTTTATGTACATATTTTTACAAATATTTTATGTATATATATATATTTAGTATTTTATGTATATATATATATGTATTTTGTATTTTATGTATATATATATTGTATTTTATGTATATATATATTTTTTTGTATTTTATGTATGTATATATATATATATATTTTGTATTTGATGTATATATATATATGTTTTACTATTTTATGTATGTATATATATATTTTTACATTATGCTGTTATAAACATTGTTAGTGTGCTATTCTATCTTCATTACAATTGCAATTGATTAAATGCTACCAAAAAGAAAGATAAGCTTTAGTAAAATATTAGTAAACATATTTTACCCACCGCTGTAAACATTTCTTACTACAGCACTCATCATGGACGTTGTAAAGGGGAGCTGCTTTAAATGATTAAATATGGTATATAAAAATATCATAATATATAAATAGCTTCTAGACCTCATGTAGTAAATATAGCCGTATTATCTCTCATGGTGTTTCATGCTTGTCTGAATCCTATGTGATATGATCAGGCTGACCCACACTGAGAAGACTCGGGTTACACTGTGAGAATGCTGACTGCCCTTGTCCAGATGGTGGGAGTGATGAGGAGATATAAAACCTGCACTGACGCTGAAGTGCTCATAACACGTCATTGCGCTTCATGTAAGACATCTCCACATGTTTTACAGGGCTGTAAAAGCAGGTGACATTATTACCTTAAACCTTAAAACCCTCTCAGCCCTCAGAGCCTGCTCGTCTTTCTGCTCTACCTTCATGTAGAGCGCTGTTTTACTGAAATGCTGAATTTCACTGAATCTGTCTTTTGGTCACACTGCAGGACACACACACATACACACACATAAACACACACACACACACACACATACACACACACACATACACACACATACAAACACACACAGTGCCAGATATTATTATGTTGCCACAAGCCTAGTAAGTCATAGGGTTAGAAGGCTTATAAGTGCTTGAGCTCTGCAGAGTGCAATTACGTTAAGACTAAATTGGTCATATTATGTTACATACCCCTACCTATGCTAAAATAAATAAATAAATAAACAAACAAATAAATAAATATATTATAAATAGTGCAAATTAATCATCCTACCAAGTTTGGTCTCAACTTCCTCCAGTAGGTCCCTCTCCTTACAGAAGCTACTGACATTTTATTTATTTATCAATGTAGATGCTGAAATATGAATTAAATCCTTAAAAACTCTCATTCTCTTACCCCTAACTTGTGATTAATCATCATTAATCACAGACTATTGTTGTGATTAGTGCCATTAAACTTTTTAATATATATATATATATATATATATATATATATATATATATATATATATATATATATATATATATATATATATATTATAGTTTATATTATATACATATTGACTGATCTGTACTTTTTAATCTTGTAAAAGCCAGAATAATGTTGTAGGATTTGCTAAAAATTATTGCAGAATTGCACATTGGGTTGCGGTTTGATTGGCTACAGAAGCTACAGTGTTTACAGCAAAAACAAAGGTCAAGGGTGAAAAAAATCGGTCAAGGGTGCTCAAACATTTGCCTAAAACTGCAAAACATTACATTTGCATTACTATTACTCGCACATTTCGAATTTTGTGATGTTATTAAAATATTCCACCAAATTATAATCAGTGTCAAATAAATCTGCCCACATCTGGTTAGTCACCATATCACACGCCACCAAGCAAACAATAAAATATATATTTTTATACTTTTGTGTGTTTTAATATATGTTGTGCTCCATTGTACGAGTTTTGCCTCCATATGAAAAATCACATTTATTTTTTCCATACTTTAATTTAGTACTTTTCATTTTTTTTCTGTATGACAATAAATTATATTTTAGTAATTTTATATGGTTTGCTATTTGCAAAGAATACAAAGTTCAAATGAAATTATACAAATTGAAAGAAATAATATGATACAAAATTTGATTTCATTAAAAATTGCAAAAACAAAAAAGTATCACAGTCAGGGAGACACTATTTAATAATGTTTTATAAAATAAACTTCTTCATTTATTGCTTTATATTTATCATTGCGATGTCCAACACATTTGGTGTCTGTATCGTTCAGCTGGACTGCAGTCTGTCTGTCAGCTTCTATGAAGACGTGCCTCCTATTTCTGCTTTTTCCTCTTTACTTTCATTGAGGAGTCGATTGACCAGTCTTAGAGGTTTCAGCTAACGTCACAATACCATAAGCATGAGTGACCATTTCTCATCAGGTTCTCCTGCTTTCTGAAAACCTTTTATTTTTGTTTACAGTTTTCAGGGATGGGTCATTCAGAGCGGTTCTGTCTCAAAAGTGGCTGCTGTTCTTTGCCTGTGTTTTCTCTGCAGGTTTTTCAGCAGGAACGTTCCACTTCTCATGGCTGCTAATGGCCATCCTGCGTGGTCCTGCATTAATGAGGAGGCTGTGAAGCTAGCCTTAATCGTGAAGGAAACCAAGCAGGTAATTGCCTTTGAATGCTTAATTGAGTGCTTGTAGGAGGGTGGGGTGGAGGAGGTGGGGTGGTGGGGTGGGGGCGTTAGGAAGGTTAGGAGGAGGATCAAAGTCACCTCTGTACCTCTGACTTCCCACATCAACCCCAGGGTGCCTCGGTGGTCTACTCTGCTTAAAGGAGAGTCGACATTTCTACCTTATTCAGTTGGTTAAGTACATAAACAAAGTCTAAACAGAGTGGTTTGGTAAAATGGCTTATTGTGAAGAAAATCTCCAGCACAAATCTAGTTATTTTACGACCCATCCAAAACCCACACCTTCTTCTTACAAAACCATCAAACAGCTCTGTTTCGGGGGGCAGGCAGCATATCAGTAACCATGTCTTATGGTAGCTTTCTGTGGAGCAGGTTGTAGAGCAGTAGTCTCCAGTCCTGCTCCTGGAGAACTACCTTCCCACCTTAAACCACTCCACCTCTATCAAACTAATCAGTCCTTGATTGGCTGAAAGGGGTGTGCTAGATGTGGGTTGGAGTTCAGGCCTGCAGTAAGGTAGTTCACCAGGAGGAGGGTTGGAGACCATCGTTCTAGAGGCTTGGTTCCTCCATCTCCACCACTGTGAACCACTCTTTGTGGCTCTTGTGTACATTTCTTATTTCTTCCATATTTACATCAAATCACTTCAACTGAGTCATTAGTATCTTAATGATGTAATCGTGAAACCATGGTTCTCAAACTGGGGTCCTGGGACCCTCTGGAAATCCATGACATACATATCTTTGAGGTCTGCAACGTTCTCCTGAGCCAATATGGTTAGTTTCTGTAAGAACATTGGGCCTGATCCAACAACAAACTTCACTGTCAAGATTTCGACATTCATTCATGTTTTCATATTTAGGATTTGTTCAATTTATGATCCTAAAATCTGTGCTTTTACAACACATCGTGAATCTGACTCGGGCTTTTTTGTTTGGACTTCTCTCAAGAACAAATTGAGGCAGAATTCTTAATGAGGCCTTTTGGCAGTGGACCATCTCAACGTTCTAGCAAATGAGACCATGAATCTGGTGACAGAGCGCCTGGAGTAGACCAGAAAGCCCAGAATAAGACTAGTCTAGTCTAGTCTGCGGCATGCTAAGAGCCAAGGCTGCCTGCTGCAAGTGGAGGTGAGGGGATTTCGCTTTTAGACACGAAGGGGTCTGAAAGGAAGCCATTAATGGAAAAATTGCAGGGGGACCCCTTGTCCTGCACATCTTCAAGTATTCCTTGATTCCACACCTGCTCCAGCTCATCAGGCAGTGGGTAAGTGGGTACCTATGTACCTCATCTCAGGAAGGCATGAAAAAGAGGCATGGCTGGGAGCTACTGTGCTGCTGAGAGATGTAAGAGTCCTCAGTCTTCCACAGAGTGGCGCCAGGGAGCAAAAAACAGCAAGCAGTCAGGCAGTGAGACTGGAACAAACGGAGCATTATGCACTGCTCCCAGATAATATTGGTCTGTGTAGAGTGGTCTGTCATGAATCCAGAAACGACACTGTGGCGCTGTGAAGCATTGAGAATGCAGGCAGAAGCATGCAAATACCCCCTGAATCCATCTGGTCAGTGTCATTAATGGCTAACTCACATATAGATCTTTTCACGTGATTCCAGGTTTTAGAGCTTTCCTCATTAATGGAGTACTGTCAGAAGAAATGACTGGACCAATGATAGGTTGCAGTCCCTGTTTACTACAGAGAGCAGCCTAAAATACTTCAATTCTAATGAATGAGACGAGGTCTTTTTATATTGTACTGGTTGTTATAAAAGAAGAAGCACTAGGCTTTTTTTTAACAGTGTCAGAGAATGTGTATACTGAGTATATAATATCATAATTGTGGTTGGAATAAAAATACCCAGATTATTATTATTATTATCATTATCTGCCTGTTTACAACCATGCGATTCTTGCCGGATAGTGTTGCTGTCCTCTCAGTGAGGTTCTGTTTTTGAGCGAGTGGGCATTGTAGAGAAGGCTAAAAAAAGTCCCTCGGCTAGCCCTAGCTTTTAGCCTAGCACAGACCTTGCGTTTTCCTGCAAGGGTTTCACTTTGAGCTCCACAGCAACCCATATTTCCATAACTAGCAAAATCTGGAGGTGATGTGCTGTTCTCCAGCATCAACAACACTGTATCTTCCCGTCGCTACCACACTGTTCCCATACTGCCAGCTTTAGCCAGGGCTTTAGCTAGAGGGCTGAGTATTCGTGCACTTTGGGGGCATAAATATGTCAAGACTGGATCAGTCAAGACTGTTACATAACACTGTGTGGGTTTCGGAATTGGCTTGTTGTCCAGCTCTGAGATGCTGGATTTTTTTTTGGAGCAAACAGTGTTTGAGGTTCACGGTTTGTCACTTCCACATACTCAACTCTCATTATTCAACTATGCCAAGGAAAATGTACATAGAAATTCTAGGCCCCCTTTAAGTAACATGTCTCTATTTTCATGTCACATGACAACATTCTCTGCTCTCCATAAATCCAATCAGATCTCTTTACCTTCTCTGAGTTAACCTCAAATGATGTTTAAGGAACCAGCCTGAACATTGACGTAGTTGTCTTCTTTACATATCAGATTTCTTATGATTTGTATCACTTTATCACAGCTTTATAAAACCTGTATAACTTTGCAGGGAGATTTTTCCACACCTAAAGCTCAGGTTGGGACTCTGGCGGTCAGTCCATCGTTCTGAGAACTCCAGTGGCTTCAGCAGTTTCAGGAGTTGCTTGGTGAACTCTGTGTCCTTTCAGCCCCACAGTGTTGAGTCGTCATCTCCTAGTGGAGGGATGGGCAGGAACACCAATGGCGCTAGAGTGCAGCTGTGGAGCTTGATGTTCTCCTCTCACTCAAGATTAGAGCTTTAAAAGCTTTTGGGAATACATTTCATTATATTGATTTTTTGTTTTGTATAAAACTAAACTAAGGTGTTAAGCAAAGTGTTCAGCAAAGCTCAAAGATAAAACACTTTCAAAAATCGTCAAAATGCACCCTTTTAGACCTCTCTGAGAAGGGCCTGGGCGTGGTCTCAATATTCTAATATACGTGCATGACATATACTACACTATATAGATATATAGCGACTGGGGGATGGACTCAAGCTTTAGCTCTCCAGGTTTAACCTGGTAGCTCAGTCTTGGAGAGAGGGAGGAGTCCTGTTAGCCTTTCCAGGTCAGGGTTTCTCTGGTTTCACCTTTAGGATTGACGTTCTACGGGAGAGGGGAGAGCAATACTGAAGAGGTACAGCAGACATTTGTTAGACTGAGGGAAGATATTCATATTCATATTCATATATGTCACACAATTACACCGGTGGCCCTAGAGGAGCCAGATTCCCTTAATTATAAAGAAAACTCCCAGAGGTGTCAGAATTGGAAATAACTAAAACTGGGGAAAAAATATATATATATATCTTGTAGACTAAATTTGTATAGTTTCTATAGAGTATAGATAATATAATTAGCAAGGTAAACGTTCTTTGACCTGGTGGATCTGTCCTGCTCTGAAGCACAAACAGAAGGTTTGGTTTTGCTTGTGGTTGTACTGTGAGGTCTCAGTAGTGATGGATGAGGGAGAGTGGTGCGGGCCTTGAGAGTGTGTCAACTCTGGTAATGGTGTGTGATTGGCACTGGTGAACTGCCACTGCCTCTAAGTCATTCACGGCAAACAAGAACCAAGCTAACACATTTGTCTAATCTGACCTTTCCCTATCGTAGGTGAACACCTCCGAGCTGTCAGAGAAATTTGGGCTGGGTTGGCGTCCCTTTCTCTCTTTTCATGCCTGGCTGTGCCTGCAGCGTGTATGTTTTTGGGTCATTTGTTTTCACTGAGTCATTCTGTTTGAATATGCGAGAGCTATTAACCTCAGCGCCAGCTGTCTTATTAATCAGGCTGCTTTGGTGAAGTGTACGGCTCCAGACCTTTACAATTTCACACCTCGCCAGCTTAGCCGTCTCAAGGTTGGGTTCTTTTTCTAGGCCTAGCCTCAACAGGCGTTCCCTGCTCCTGGAGCCCGAATGTTGGGACCGTCAACCTTCATGTTGGTCCAGCTCTAAGGAACCTGATTTAATTGACAGGCCCTGAGTTGAAGAGGTTCAGGACTCCAGAACCAGGACTAGGAACCAATTATAGAGTTCATAGCATACCATCTGAACTCAGAAAGACGTAATGAAAGGGAATTGCATGTTAATATAATCCTCAAGACAGCCTGTATCATATCCATTACAATTTTAGTCATCAGACCGTTTAATCTAGCTAATTATGAGCTAGCTGAAATGGGAAATAAGATAAAGTATTGGGTCAAATTACATCCCGATCCGTATCTGTATTCGAATTTGGGTAATTGAAAGCTTATTGTGACTTTAACTCCATAACTGAAGTTCTAGTTTTGTTCTCACCAACCTTCCTCCTGGGGATCCACCTTCCACCCTCCTGCAGGTTCCCTCCAACCCAAATCTAACACCTCATTCAGTTAATCAAGTACTCCTGAAGGAATTGAGTTATTGAAGTTCATAAACCATCATTAGATGCTCAGTTAATTTAAAAAGCTTTAGAACAAGGGTCTCCAACCCTGCTTCCAAGAGGTTTCTTTTCCACAGACTATGGATCCATGGAGATCTATTGGACCTTAATCTCCCCCTTCCTGATCCAACTACTCTGATAAGTACTGCCTTCAGAAATGCTTGACTGACTGAATGGGGTGTGTTAAAGTTGGTTTGAAATTGAAACTTGCGAGTTGGAGACCAGTGCGTTAGAAAAAGCCAAGGCTACTCTAGTCAAAATGTGTGATTTGAGTAGGAATGAGGAAGAAAGTCGGCAAATAAGTGACATATGTGTGATGGGCAGTTCCCTTAAGAACTGTATAGAAAATACAGTATGACCGTAGGAGCTTACTTTGACATTACCTCCATTTAAGCCACTGGATTTACGATAAAACAATGACTATAAAGTGAGGGACTAACATATGTCTGCCTGTAAGGTATACAGGTTCTTGGCCAGATATGTCAACAGGCAATTCACAAGTTAAAAAGAAACCCTAGACTTGATTGTAGATGTGTGTTTTCTGGAGTCTATTGCTAGTGACTGTCAACAAATGTTGATAGCAGGAAAGCACATCATTACACGCAACCAATCACAGCCAAAACACTAGATTGTGTCACTATCAACTTACATTATGATTCAAGAAAAACAAACTAGGGACCATAGTTGTGGACACCAAAATACAACTTGCCATCATAAAGCCTCTATTTAAATAATAAACAAATCAAGAAAACCTCTGTATAGACGTATAGATGCCAAAAGATAGAAACTACACCAGCTTACACCAACATGACCTCAGAGAGTTTACCACAAAATATAAACCACATTAAAGCCCCAAGAACAGAATGGATAGGGTATCATTTGCTAAAAGAGTTGCTGGAACCAAAAAAGTGCTGTGAAAAAAGGAACTGTTTATCATCCAGATCATAACACTAATTAAACATGATGGCATAGGTTTCTATGGCTGGATTGCTTGTTTTTTTATAGTTGTTGGTAGTTGCAATCAATTGGATGGCCTCATCTAAAACATATACTACCTGAAAATGAACAGGAACTAAAAATAATTGTATTACATGGCAACATAATATTACTACTGAAAATATGAATTGTGGAGTTGGTACTGTATTTATAACAAAGACAATGTTGTCTAATTGTTTTTTTACCAACACAGACATAAATAATCTCAAGATAAAAAAGACAAAACTGTGTTACTGTCCAAATGCATATACCCTGCATTGGAAATCCTCATACATTCCTGTTGCCCTGTCTGCTTGTCTTACCAGGACTGAAGCCATAGATCTTTTTTTTTTTTTTTTTACCCAATTGTCCTCCCCAATTACCCAACCCACTCATTAGCACTCGACTCTGAGGTCTGACACATGCCTCCTCCAACACATGCGCAACCAGCCACCACTTTATTTTCAAACTGCCACAGATGCGACGTTGAATGTAAGTGCCGGGTACCAAGCTCTGATACATCGGCCAGCAGCCAGCCAGCATTACATCGAAGTAATGTGGGGAGAGAGAGAGAACAAGTCATCTACCCACCCGGAGAGAGCAAGGCCAATTGTGCTCTCTCTGCCTCCAGCTACTGATGGCAGGCAGCATGAACCGGGATTTGAACCAGTGACCCTGGGGTCGTAGTGGCGGATCATAGGTGTTTTGCATAGATCTTCCTCATTTTACAGTTATGTACAGTAGTGGAGCTCAACTCCAATTCAATATTGACTCCATGAAGCGCTGGATGAAGGTGTGGAACATAGGATGATCTACTGTAGAAAGCTGCAAAAAGTTCTACACAGCTAATAAGTAATATGGCATATTATTAAGTCAACAGGCCTGCATTCCTAATAACAGTACTTTTTAAAGTTTTTAAAAATTAGCTCAATTAGCTCAACTGTGCAGACATTACACTTATTATGTGGTTAAAGCACTGCCCAACTGATGTAATGAATCTAAGCTGTGGTGTAGCCTCCCTACAGTAGTTGCTGAAGGCCAGAGAGGATGGGAGGTTATGCATGGGGTCATGGTGCTCTAAGGATGAGTAATAGGCTGCTCCTGCAAGGACACTCTGACCCCAACTCACCAGGGGTTTCTCCCATAGAACCCTCCCTGTGTCTACTTCATCATGTTCCTTTGATAGTCTTTGAGGAACCAAGTCTGTGTGGTGAATATGGGGCTGAGATGCTGCCCATGATACCTCACACCTGCTGTCTGCAGGAAAAAAAAAAGTTTAAGTTGCACCCATTGCTGACACAGACTTTTAAATGCCAACAAACAGCTTGTCTAGTGTCAGTAGAGACATGTTGCCAGTAAATTAGGACATGGACCTATTGGCATTATGCTCCATCCTATACAATACATTTCTGATGAGTTGGGTATGAGGTGGGGTGGTGATCATCCAACAGCCTTACCTTTCTTACTCTTGAATGCAATCAAGTCCTCACAGCAATGCTCCAAAATCTAGTAGAAAGCTTTCTTCTCTGGACAGTAGAGACAGTTACTCCAACAAAAGCAGGATAAACTTTTTTTTATCACCTTTGATTTTAGAAGAACAATGAATGAGCTGCTGTCCCAATACTTTTGTCCATAAAGTGTATTAGACAGTAATAGAAAACAATCTGTACCAAACCAACCTTCTAAAAACCAACCAACGTTTTAGCTTTAGATATTGCAGGTAGAAATTCAATATCCATAGGTTCAATAAAAATATTGGGGTATTACATAACTATTTATAGCAATTTTGAAACCTGACTGATAGCTGGTTCTATTTCTAAAGGTTTAAAGAAGCTGTATGGAGAATTGGTATTTTTGGCTCCTGGGACCCCCCTACTGTCGGGCTCCCCCTACTATAATTCGCAGTTTGCTAAGGGATACAGACAAGCTAAGAGACACAGAACCGCAGTTCTGGAGAGCATTGTCCTGCCCACTTCACTAAAGTTACATAGAGCAGTTTGCAGCATGCCAAGCCCAGAGTAGCAACTACAGAGACACCATTCTCCCTTTTAGAGATCAGTGGAGCATCCATGTGATTCAAAGCTGTTATTTTAAAGATAAAAATTCTACATAGTGTCGCTTTAATATATCGGTTCTCGCCTTCTGTAAGCTTCTGATTATTAAAAATAAAAGAACTGTAAAACCAAAAAAAAAAAAAAAAAAAAAAACAGTTTTGAAGTTAGTGGTGAGTTGATGTGGAAAGACCTACAAGTATATGTTAATATATAAAGTAGGGATCAACATAACATCATAGCAACATTATTATTTATCCAGATGCAGAATGACACTACCAGTACTATAATAATGCTAATGCTAAAAAAGCTGTAATCCATTATTATAGCCATGCAACACTGCTCAGCCTGAAGGACGGGGGGGCTTTTCTCGTACTATAGGTTGACTCTTTATGGAGCAACCTCACGTAGTGTGCCCTGGTTCAGTGGAGTTGTAGCTTATCTGTTTAACCAGTATGAGCAGCCAGAGAAAGAGAACACTGGCTGCTGATGAATCACTAGCGTCAAAGCCAACAATGGACCAAACACGAGTCTTGGGCCTGGCCACACATCTCCAGCACTTGTAAGAGTAAACAGGACAGGGTTGACTTTCATGTCTTTGGATTCATTCAGGAAAAGTGCACACAAATGCACACACCCTCTCCATTGTCTGTTGACTGAGCCAACAGCGTGTCAATTAGCCAGAACCTCAGAGCCAGAGAAGCAGTGTCAGAGAGACTGCTCAGATCACAGAACTCACTTCACTTCACCTCGCCTCACCTTATTCATGTACGCCCTTAAAATAGTTCTTCAAGGGTTCTGGTGCAGGCAGTGGTTACACACAGACCGCTGATCACTTAAAGTACCTTGTGACTGCTTAGATGATGGTTCTTTACATGGTTCCTCTCTATGATGGAAAGCGTGTTGTACATGGTTCTTTAAATCAATGAATTAATTAAGCTGGTTTTATTTAGCCCCAAAAAGGGTTGCAGGTCAAACCTTTCAGCAGCAGTCATGCCACAAAGCAGCTTTCATGTCCAAGCCCTACTGTCCAACTGACAGAGACAATGGCTCCCCCTGAGAGTTTGAGGACGGAATGCATGAGGAACCAAGCCTCAAAAGGGAAACCCCTTTTCCCTTTATTCCACACCAGGTAGTGGAAGGACACCGAATCTGCTTAGATAGACTCTTAAAAACAAAAAGGTCAAAAGGCCAAAAAGGGATCTTTACATGATGCCAAAGAAAAGGGGTGTTAGGTCTTGGTCTTGATGATCTACCACCATCCAGCATTTAGCTCCAACCCTAATCTAACACATATAACGACCCAGCTAATGACGTTCTGGGTTTTGTGGTGTGTTGGATCTGAACACACTCTCCAGAACAGGGCTAGATTTGAACACCCTTGCCACAGAAGATCCACTTTTGGTGATCTAAAGGAACTTTCAGGGGATCATTCTTTGGGGAACCATTTATAAACAAGGTATGTGAGTGTGAGGAACCTTTTGAAAGTTTAAAGATAAAAGTTTTAAAAAGAACCCCTACATTTTTCACACGGAAACGTGAAACACTAAAAAAATCCATCATAGAGAAGAACCTTGAAAGCAAAGAACCATTAAAGCAATTAAACTAGATCCTTGAAATGCCTTGGTTCTATATTGAAACAATGTTTTTTACTGAAGAACCCTGGCAGAATACCTTAAAATTCACCTTTTCAGAGTTTGCCATGCCATGGAGGAAGCACTACTGATTCCCTAAATAAAACTCCTAAAAAGGTGAGGTCTATGGATAAGGGTTCTAGGGTTCTAAGGCAATGACTATACACATATCCTTGAACACTTCAGCCAAAGGTTCTTCCATTGCATTGCTCAAAGAGCCCTGAAGCTCTTTAAAGTTCTTCTATGATAGAATGGTTTCTCAAGGAATCCAAGAGGTCCTTCCATGCCAATGCTCCAATGCCCCCTATTTGTTATCTTTACTGTATCTGCTGGTTTTAACAACTCCAATCATTTCTTCTCTGACACCCTCCTCTATCACCCCACAGGGCGATTATCGGGCTGTTGTCACTTTTCCCAACCTGTTCTCTTGTCCTGGTGTTGAACACTGACGGGATCCTCATACTTTGCAGATCAAGGCCTAATTTGTTTCCAATGGAAACAACAAGTGATCCAATCAGAGCACTTTTAGTCTTTGATCAAAGTCAGTGATGACTTCAGTACCTCTGTAGCTAGTATTTCCCATATTCAAGCTACCTGGGTGGCATAAAAATCACCAAACACACTAAATGAGCTATTCTGCTGATCATACAGTGATTTTTAATAACTGCTCTTTGCTAAACCATGCCAGTCCTATCAGACTGCACTGTAGTCATACATAAGTGCAGCTTCAGCATGGGTAGGAAGTTACTTAAGACACCGAAGGGTCAACAAGCAGAAAGCTGTTCGGAGGTGGTGGTGGTGGTGGTGGTGGTGGTGGTGGGGGGGGGGGGTGACATGGTTTAAAGCAGAAGAGCGGAGCGGTCGGCGAGTGCAGGTGGGGGGTAAGGTCCAAGTCGCTGTGTGGAACGGGACATGATCGCCGGCCGCTGAGTCTCACACACATGCTCTGACTCTCCTGCCCTTTTCGCACTGAAAGTTTCCAAACGTTCCGCTCTGTTCCCCAGCCCATAGTGAGGGGGGTAGAAAGAGGTCACAGACCCAAATGGCTGCCAAGTATTTTTAGGTTCCATAAGCCTTGCTTGCAGGTTAAAACCTTGGGAATCGCTGCATTCACACTGGACAGAAGTATTTTAACTGATTTTAAAAAAAGTGAATCTCCTAAACCAACCTTTGACCTATACACTGTTTCTCAGATTTAGATTCAGTAAGTTTTATTCAGTGTGTCACTACCAGAATTTAAAAACACTCATCATTCAGAGACTAAAAATGGTGATTTGCTATTGGTACACCATATTCGGCCAAGACTATTTGGAATACTGATTAGTATTTTTAGAATACCTTAGTCTCTTAGTCTTTTTACCAGTACAGAACTCTTTAACTGACTGAAAGCAGTGTAATGCAAGTGGCCATTAATTAAGCCATTGCATTAGATACAAGCCGGAGTATTGAAAGAGTATTGAACTCTACATGCAACCCACTACTAGAGTTCATAGCTGTTAACTGAGTAGTATCAAGTAGAGCTGGACGATATGGTAAAAATACTATATCACGATATTTAGAGACATTTTTAACGCTATTTATCACGAAACATGTGATCACAGACGAAATACATCAGTACTGACAGATTCTTAAGAATTACTATTCCTGTACAGTACCCTTTATTCAACATCTGCTGCTCTTCATCTAATTAAACCAGTCTAATTACACTGTTAGTAATAAAACCTGCAGCTGATCAGTGTTTATTAAGAACTAACAATATCTTTAATGTGCTTAGAAAAGCTTATTGTGTAGCATTTTATAATTGTATTTATTTATAAGACAATAAAATGTCGTCATATTGCCCATGTTGCTCTAGTCCGAAGCTTTCTAGCTTTCACATCTGTTAAATGTGCTGTAACAGGATTTGGCCTGTGGAGATAAATTAAAAAACTTCTGAAATGCACTGAAATGAACTGAAATAACTGGCAACCTGAAAACCTTATTCCACACTAAGGTCTATAACTCGATAACTACAGGGATGTCTGTACAAACTGGTGGGGCTATTCTTTGTTAATGGTAAAAGTTTGTAATAACACGTCCGGCCCGCTGGAGGCCGACCACAGGCTGTTGAAGGGGTTCATAAAGGTTTTTTTTTTTAGTGACTCTGGTTTTGGCCTTCACTGTATTGTATCGGGTGAGGAAATCTTATCTCTCCGTTTTCTTCGGAATATCGTAGCAGCCAGTCTCACCCCCCTTTGTTTTGTCTGACAGTGACAATGAGGAACTTATAGGTTATCAGTGCCTATTGACTTGCATAATACAGTTGAGAGGATGTGCTGCTATGCCTTTATCAGTGTATCTCTGAAACACACATATATTTTACTGTGTTATTGTTTCAGGCAGATATTGGGGGGAAAATGAGTGTTTGGTGGTTTAAGTTAACGTCGCTTAAAAGTAAATATTTAACAAATAATATTTCTGCAGCTAGAACTATACTGTATGTTTGTCTACTCTACCGAATACCCCATCTGGATGGCAGCTTGGCAGCTAAGTCTCTTTGCTGTTCTTGGCAGACCTTGAGTCAAACAACTATTTGCATGCACCGTTACGACCTCTGCTACACACCCACATTTACTCTCATTTACTGGGCGTTACACACTTTTTCTTTATCGCTGGACAGAGTACCATCTCTCTCTTTGTCTTTAACAACAGTACAGCTCCAAGTTCAGCCTAAAAACTGACTGGCCAATCAACTGACCACAAACTGAAATACATCAAACAGTACTCACACCAGTTTAGTATTACACAGGTAAGAATCGCACGCTTTGGCTAAATATGAACATAGATTTCTTATATTTTTTTAATATCTCAGTTTACTGTGAGATTTTATTCATGTTATTGTCTAAAATGGTTAAATTCAAGCACAATGGCTTCCTTTGCTGCAGTAGGCCGCCTATGCACAGTCAGTCTGGACACTCTGGACAACTATTCCAGTTGTCCACACAAGGATTAGACCTAGTCCTGGAATACACAGTATTGTGAATAGAAACTATAGTCCACAACTAGGCTTAATCTCTGTCTCGGAAACTGGCCCTATACACTGTAGCCAGGGGCACTCGTGGGCCCCATAAAAAGATATTACACTGGTCCCTACAACTCTTACAATTCTGCCAAAATACTTTTATGGCCCCTGTCAGTCACAGGCCCTTAGAATCATCCTAACCTTTCCCCATCACATACACATTACTGTCCAATTCTCCAACCAATAAAGACTCTACAGCTTCCTTCCTGTAGAGGAACCTCCTTCCTAAGCTGCTTTGAAGAACCTATAAGAAGAAGAGTTCCTTGGAGGTTCCTCAAAGCATCTCAACAGTTCCAAACTGAAGAACCTGAGATGGAGGAGTCATTGGGCATGGAGTCATCATTCAGATGACTATTAGGGGGCACTTCAGCAGGTGCTTGGGAAGCAAGGTGTTAATGCAGCTCCTGATCCACTCCGGATCCCCTCTTACCCAACCATCCTCCCTCCCTGTGGTGCATGTGAGAGTGACCTGAGATCAGTGTTTTTCACTACGCTCTACTACACAGATTGCTTTCACAACAGGCTTGCTGGAGAAATAGGTTTTGCTGCTTGTTTTTATTTGTTGTTAATGGTTGACACATGGGACAGGTCAGTGTTGTCTCCCATTAAAAAAAAAAAAAAAAAAAAAGACTTGGCCAAACAGACATTTCACCATTATGGCAAAACCCCACGCCGTTGCTCCATGGCACAGGTTTATGGTGAAACGGCTGGCTCCTCTGATTAGCAGCCTGTGCCCCTGAGCGCTGATCATAAGAGCATTGTTATTGTGTGTGTTATTAGACCTGCGATCTTACAGGTGTTTACAGTAAGTGCTTCTAGTACTCATCCCGCGGGACGAGCGCGTAGCTGGGCACCCTAACTGGACTCCAGGTCAGGTCAGAGGGATGTAGGGGGGACATCGTGAATCTTAAGCTCTGCTTGATTAAGTTGATAGTCGCATGAATATGTCACATTTTTACTGGCTGCCTGCCCAATCCACCAAAACAGTGTGGTCAGATTTGCGACAGTTCTGCTGTTACTGTGGATCTGAAGCTTTCGCAAAAGTTCCGGCCGCGGGTTCAAATGGCCCGTTTTATACATTAGTAAAAACTTCAATACAAATATATTCATTTAAAATACTTCATTAAAGTAAATCAATTCAATATATATTATATTATTATATATAAATATTATATTATATATAAATTCAATATAAGACAGAATGAATTCTGTGTATGAATGAATAATAATAATAATAATAATAATAATAATAATAATTAAGACTGTGGATGTAAAAGTGCCTGAGCTGAAGTGTAAATAAGGGGTGGGTGTTTTCAGATAAAACCCAAATTAAGCACAAAGGCCGGACAGTTTATTTAATGTATTAAATGTTTAAAAACAATCAATTATAGAGGCGCTTATTTATAACATATTTATAACATTACAAACGTTTCATTAAAACACCTAAAAGACTTATTCTGAAACATTTACTCCTTAACAGATTAAAAAGTAACCAATTAAACAATAACAGATTAAACAGGCAAATAGTTTTTAATATATGTATTTTTAATGAGCGTCCTTATTGCTCGATTCTTATTATTATATTAAAATGATTAGATGTGTTTGTATACACATACAATCGTGTACTGTTTACATGTAGTATATTATATATATTATAAGGCGTTAATCTATTATTCTATATAAATAATCTATATTTACTTTAATTTATTATTATTATTATTATTATTTATAATAATTAATCCCTCTGGTTGCATCGCAACAGCAATAATTTGTAGTTCTAAATGGGTCTTCTTCTTCTTTGTGTTATTATTATTATTATTATTATTATTATTGTTGTTGTCATTATTGGTGTCATTATTACCCTCCCCCTTCAAAACAGTCCGAATCTGACAAAGTCCAAAGTTCACCAGAAAGTCTCTGATAACGGAGGCCAATAAAAGCGGGCTAGCAGCAGAGCAAACACGCTGAGCCTCTCACTCACAGCTCATTTACATAAAGACTCCGACCACCAGCCAGCCCACTCATTACCATCCGCCCCCCTTGTCATTCCCCACCCGTTTTCCGACAAGACCCCGCCCCCCGCGCACGGATTGGCTGTGGGTGTCGCGGCTTCAGCGTTGTGATTGGCTCCTCGCGGGCGCTCCGCTTGGCTCGTGCTGAGGGCGGACGGAGTTCAACAGACCGCCCACGAGACGCCGGCCGCAGCTCAGCGCGGGGGGGGGGCGTGGCCTCGGCGGGAAACGGGCGGAGGGGAAAAAACGAGGAGCTGTCGGCTGGTTTTATACGACATCATGGCAAAGTTACACAGCGAGGCCGAGGCTTTACCGAAGAAGCAGGTGTGCGAGTGGGGGCTATCGTTTGAGCCCTGGAGGTGAGAGGAGAGCCTATTCCCCCTCTCTGCCTCCGCGATCAGTGGAACTGTCCTTCTCCTTCCTCTCCGGTTTCTCCTCCTCTTCTTTCGGGCTCTTGGATGTTGGGGAAGATGGTGTCTAAGCTGACCTCCCTGCAGCAGGAGCTCCTGGGCGCTCTGTTGGACTCCGGAGTGACCCGGGAGGTGTTGGTCCAGGCACTGGACGACATGGACCCCCGTCCGGCCACTCTGGGGGTGAAACTCGAGGGGGTTCAGACGTCTCCGATCAGCGGCGACGGAGACTCGCACAAGCCCGTGTTTCACACCCTCTCTAACGGGCATGGCAGGGGGAAACTGTCCGGGGACGAGGGCTCGGAGGACGGGGACGAGTACGACACGCCGCCTATCCTGAAGGAGCTCCAGGCTCTCAACACGGAGGAGGCGGCCGAGCAGAGGGCTGAGGTGGAGAGGATGCTGGCGTAAGTGGACCTCTCTAATCACTTAGTAAAACCTCTAAAACCCAGTAAAACACTTCAGGACTCGTGCTGAACTATCTCAGCTGTAATTAAAGGAGGGCACGTACACTCATTCATTCTGTAACATCAAAGGTCCCATCAAAGAAGGACTGAAAGACTGACTGTTTTAGTCTCTCTAAAATTAGGAATTTACAGCTCTACAGCTGCGGCAACACGGAAATATCACAGCATACAAGTAAGACTTCATTTAAGCCAAATAACCAAGCAAGTGTTTATTAAATAGATCCATCAACAGTTAAATATGAAGTGTACTCTGATTTCTGCACCGAGGGTCAGGGACAGGAGACAGTCTTTCTTAATTACGGTCCTCAAACTAACCTTCAGAAAAACCTCTTTTCAGCTCGCTGCTGATCTTGTGTGAGGAGCTCGTAAGCGCGTCCTTAAACCTGGTCAATAATAATAATAATAATAATAATAATAAGTGAATGAATATCTGAAATGAGAGCTGTTTTAATGTTCGGACAGAGCTGAAAAGCTGCCGGCTGGTGTTTACAGATTTAAACCCCCGCGCCACCTTTTCATCTTTTCTCTTTCTGGTTACTAATTATCCAGTCGGGTTATTATTTCTTTAGCTTGCAGAAATATGAAGTGAAGAAGCTCTATTTATCATTAACCATGGAAGCGCTCCGGAGACCGTATATTCCAATACTCGCGAATTACCCACCGTGTACCACACCGAGCTCTGTGTTTACATATTACAATTTAACAGTCAGAAATATATATATATATTTATTTATTTATCAGGAATATAAATAACACACATGTCAGTAAATAATTGTAGTAAAATCCACTGTTATGTAACGTAAATAAATAACATTAATAATAATAATAATAAAAACAAAATCGTAATAATACTCCTGAACTTTAACTCGGGCTAATTTAAATGAAGGCCTCCTTTGATCGTTTCTTTTCCTTCAAAAGCTCAAATGAAATCTTTACGCTTCAACATAAACAAATGCAGTAAGAAAAAAAAAAAGCCCCAAACTAAAGCACGTGGAGTTGAGTTATTATTAATTTTATTCTATAAATCATCAACTGAAAGATACACAGAGGCGTGTGATCAGTGTGAATGGAGGTTCTGGTTATTCATTGGTGAAAGTCATAATCCAGCTTCTCCGCTCTTTCTCTCCAAACCAAACACTCGGCTCTCCTGCAGCTTCCACACACCAGCCGAACCCTCCGGTGAGTGCACCGCTCACACACAGCCCTCTGATCAACACACGGCGGGTTTACAGCGGGTAAACCAGCGAGCGCCTCCCGCACGCGCCCTCCCGCGTCGCCCAGACTGCAGCGGATATTTCATTTGATCTCCAGTGATTTTTCTAAAGCGATTTTACTGCATATTTATTAAATATACCGTGTGCTTTAATTGGGTGTATTTAACTCCGCTTAACTTCGTTTAATCTGTGTAAACTATTCGAGCGAAGCCTGGAAATATTTACGATAATTACAACTACAAATATGTCCGTGTTTTATTATTTTTATTTTTATTATTATTATTATTATTATTATTATTATTATTATTATTTGCTTTCCTCCCTGTGTTTGTATTTTAATATCAGATAATGTGGAGGGAATATTGTGAAGCCTGCTGCTGTCGCGTTTAATTAAGACTGAGGGTAAAGAGGTGTTAAAATATTGCTTTGTAGTGAGATCAGAGGAGCTGAACTGAAACCTGGAACCTCTGAAAGTCTTTAGTCTTAGGAGCCGCTGAACGCGATGATTAACGACTGCGCGTGCCTCCTTAAACAGATTAATAGACAGATGCATAAATAGAGAGAGAGAGAGAGACAGAGAGAGAGAGACACTCACTTCTCTAAGCATTGAGCAGAATTAAGGATTAGCTGCGTCCTAAACCTCCAGGCCTACTTCAGCTTTCATGCTGTAAAGTCCGCTCTACTGTTCTACTGCCCGGGTCTCTAAACAGGCTGATATCTGACCCCGTCTGATGCAGATGACATGGCTCTTATCAGCAGAATCCGATCATCTAATCGCTCATCAATTTCACTCAGCAGGGTGTCATTCATAACCCAGAGAAGGTCTTTAAAATATCCCCAATATAATAATCAGACCTCTACCCCACTGAGCATCAGGCGGGACATTTCTGATGTCGGGAAAAGGTCAAACACTCCACATACATACACACACACACATACACACACACACACACACATAATAATAATAAAGTAATATTGCATATATATATATATATATATAATACACGCATAATAGACATGTCTTAATTTTTCTCACATCAGAAAAAAAAAAAATAATCAGGACTCTGGATAGACTGTATCAGCCTGTATCAAAGGTTTAATCATAAACATACAGTGTAAACAACACATTTAATAGACGACAAATCCAGGTTATGGCACTCGTTTTAAAGCCTTCATTGCTGCTAATTAAACTAGGCTGACGTATGGCTTGTGTATAAGATAATTATTTGGGTAATAAAGTAGTAAATACATGTATTAATCGATATATTTGCACGTTAGGCATTTATATTATATTATAATATGTGCATATATATGCGTTTGTTATATATCTATACAAAATAGAGGCTAACTGTTTACTAAAAGTTACTTTTATAGTCTTATAATTCAGGTAATTACACACAGACTGTAACACAGTGTTACAATCTATGCTAATCTAATAATGTATATATTATAGACATTTTATATATATATATATATATATATATGTATGTATATGTTAAAAGGCACGAGCAGGCTCCGTATTCACTGTAATAAGCGCTCTATTTCCCCTCAGGGAGGACCCATGGCGCGCGGCCCGCATGATCAAAGGGTACATGCAGCAGCATAACATCCCTCAGCGCGAGGTCGTGGACGTGACCGGCCTCAACCAGTCTCACCTCTCCCAGCACCTGAACAAGGGCACGCCCATGAAGACGCAGAAGCGCGCGGCGCTCTACACGTGGTACGTCAGGAAGCAGCGCGAGATCCTGCGGCGTAAGTTCCCTCGGTTTGATCTTCAGTGCGCTCCGTTGTGTTGACATGATCTCAGACTGTTTGTTTGTTTGTTTATGCTGTTTTATATTCACACCTGCCATTACATTAAAACCACTGACAGGTGAGGTGAATACCATTCAGTATCTTAACGATACAATGACACCTGGGATAATCATCATTAAACATTATAAAGTTGGTGTGTTGGAAGCAGAAGAGTGTAAAGTGGGCAGGTGTGAGGATCTGAGCCAGGCTGTGATGGCTGGACGGCTGGCTCAGAGCAGCTCTGAAACACCAGGGCAGGTCATGTGGGGTGTTCCTGGTATGCAGTGGTCAGTAGCTACCCAAAATGTTCCAAGGAAGGACAATCGGAAGGGGGGAAGGCTGGCCCATCTGGTCTTGATCGTACAGAAGAACTAATGTAGCACAAACTGCAGAAAATGCTGTGTATAAATATTGTTATTATTATTATTATTATTATAGGTTTATTATTCATCCTTTAGCTTTAGCATATCTTGCTATTGTTTTTTGAATTGCTGTTGAATTGGTTTTCTTTATGCTTATTATTATTATTATTGTTTTTTGGAAACCGTAGAAAAGTACACATACAAGGACACCTTCTCTTCCTTTTTCAGAATTCAACCAAGCGGTGCAGGGGTCTGGCATTAATATGGCAGACAAAGGAAGTCAGGATCAGGTGCTCCTTTTTTTCCCAGAGTTCAGTCAGCCTGGACAGGGTATGCCACAGCACGGGGACGATGCCAGCACTGAGCCTGCCCTCAAGAAGCTCAGACGCAACCGCTTCAAATGGGGGCCTGCGTCCCAGCAGATCCTCTACCAGGCCTACGAACGGCAGAAGAACCCCAGCAAAGAAGAGAGGGAGGCTTTGGTGGAGGAGTGCAATCGGTAAGGCTGCATGCATTATAAGCCTGGTTAACACAGTATGTATAATACTGCTGGAAGCTTATTCTATTGTTCGGTACCTGACCCAGTCTGTCTTGGTATTTCTTGACCCTGCTTAGGGCGGAGTGTCTCCAGAGAGGTGTATCTCCATCCAAAGCACAAGGGCTCGGCACCAACCTGGTCACAGAAGTGCGTGTCTACAACTGGTTTGCCAACCGGCGTAAGGAGGAGGCCTTCAGGCAGAAACTAGCGATGGACGCCTACAGTAGTCAGACGCACAGCATGAACTCCCTCCTCTCGCACAGCTCGCCTCACCATCCACAGGCCAGCACATCGCCACCTAGCAAAATGCAAGGTAACCCCCCCTACCCCCTTTTCTTTCTTAATACATTTTGAAACAAGTTGATCAAATCAGGGTGAAGGCGACGAGAAGGTTGATGACCAATAAGTGGGAGTGAATGAGTGAGTGAGTGAGTGAGCGAGCGAGCGAGCGAGTGAGTGAGCGAACTGAGTAAATGCCATTGTTATTCTGAGCTTTGAAAACACATGGAGAACAATCCACATTGTAGCTGCAATCTCCACTCTGGAGTCAGCAGGCAGGAGTAGGGCCACAAAGAACTGCTACCCTGGGATGAGGCCCAGGGTCAGGCTCAGGTCACTTAAGCACATGATCTCTACACTGGCAAGATGATCTTATTGCACCTAAAGTGTCACCATTTTACTGCCAGCACCTCGTCGGAGTTGTCTAATGAGGTGCGTTGCAGGCTAGTCTGATTGACCAAGCTTAATATATGACAGCATTAGCACTAAATACATCAAACAAGGCCTCTTGACGACTTGTCGAGGCTTGGCTGTTATTATTGCTTTGCATTAAAAGACCTGTAGAAGCGAGTGCTTTTGGCTTGAGGGTACTGTTTAATCTTCTGGATACTCTTCCTCGTGGCCATGAGTGGCTTTTGCTGTGTTTGCTTGTGGATTTTCCCTCTGTACACCTGACCAGTCAGTGACCTCAGGTCACAACAAGAGGTGGTGTTAGAGGTAGAAAGGGGGAGAACTTTCAAAGATTTGGGGGGGTGGGTGGGTGGGATAGGGGTGCGTTGGGGTCAGAAGACACTCTGCTTTTCCAGGCTCTTCCTTAAGTCGGGGGTTATGGGACTTACAAGACGTCCTGCCAGCAGCATCAGCTGTTTTTCAGTGTAGGAGCCTGGCCTGACAAGAATGGCTCAGCAGGGCCCCCTCATCGTGTTGCTAAGGCATGGTCGGTATTATGCATGCTTAATTGACAATTAAAACCTTTGGCTACTACATCTCCTAGGCCTTTGATAAGGGGTACCCCTGTCCCCTGCTCTCTTTACCCTCTCCTGGCAGGGAGCCCCATTGTCTGTGGTGTATTAGAAGACTCCAGTGACTGTAACCTAGGTTCATTTATCTCTGTTGGGCAAGGGGAGGGGATGTTGACCCCCTTCTCCCCAGTCCCCCCACCTTTATGAGCTAAAGTATAGTGGTCGAGGGAGAGACAGGAGTGGAGCAGCAGGAGCTGTCCGCTGGAGTATTGGCTCTTTTCTGACCAGACAGGACTGATCACCATTTCTGCTGCAGCTAAAAGGGGCTCTGGGTGAAGCCCCCCTGTCCTTGCCCCCTTTCTCGAAGGACAGCAAGGACAGGTTGTGGGAAAGAGGTCATTACAGGGTCGGAGGCTATGGCTCTGTATGTTTTATTGATGCCCAGCCGGTTGATTAGTTGAGATACTGCTGGAATCTCAGCCCTGGAATATGTGCAAATATGTGTGTAAATTGGGTTCCACTGGAATGCAGCAGTATTCTTTTTATATCCCCGGTAAATAATGTAATTTTACATCATTATAAAAGACGATATGTGCATAATGTATACATTTAAGCCTACGTTTGTACTCATTAGAAGATTCAGACCTTTAACTGACACAAATTATCTTAGCTGGTGTGCCGCAGACTAGAATGTTACATTCTCTACTGCCGTGTCCTTCTGCTTGACCTTTGGAGCCAAGGAGCTCAACTATCTCTGCACTTTCCACTGCGGGCCACAGAAAAGCTGAAAGGCCACGTACGTCCTGCAGAGACCCAGGAGGTCTCTCATATGCAGCAGCATTATAAAGAGCATTGCCTGGGGTTGGGCACCAGGGCTTTGATACTACATGGGTCCCAGGGAGAACTGAAGCCTTTCAAACCTTGCTTCAGTTCTCTGCTTACCACTCCCCCTGAGACTTCCCACCCTCCCCCTGTTTTGACTGAGAACTGTATGGTGGCATGAGCTCTTGACCCAAACGGTCTTATTCTATGCTAAGGTTTTGGACATTAGGCCTGTGTCTTTCACAGTCGTGCAGAGGTCTACAGTACTTAAAGGTTCTGCATGGAGAGTTACGCTTACATATGGTGTCCGATGTTTTTTGTCCCGCATTGCCGGCGTGCTGTGTTGTGAGGGACTATATTTTGCTTCCTTGTTGCCCCAGAAACACAGCTCTCCTGCTGGTTGGCCTAGGTCAGACAACACAAACCAGGCTGGCCTGAAAGAGATGAGAAGAGAGAGAGAGAAGTAGTCCCTGCAGCCTCGGTGAATGGCAGACAAAGTCAGACAATGCCCCGCTGAATAGCCCCTTTTTTCCCCATGACACTTTTACAGGGTAAAGGCCTATAAAATAAAGTCTGTTTATGGTGGTCGGTCTATTGTGTGGCAAGCGGCCCATGGACACGATGGAGTGCTTTATTGTCCTCTGCTGGTGTTTACAAGATGCTGTAGAGTAGTGAGAGAGTTGGCTAGGTACTGAGGAGGACAGGGTGGTGATTGTAGTCAGAATGGTCTTCTCCTGATGTCCAGTGAAAGACCTACAGGATTGGACGCCATGTGGTTAAAAAGGCACTTTAAATTCATGCTAGACCTAAACTAGACCTGAGGATTTTTTTAACCCGGTATTCTTGCAAAGCTATTTGCCACCAGAAAGTACATTGTGGTGTTTCTGAGGCTGAGCTGTATTCTACTGTTTCGGAACAGCATATGGTGTCGGTTTGCTACGTTTAGGTCAGGGACAGGGTTTAGAAGGGGTCCAGCTCCTGATGTGTTATTCTCAATAACTGTAGCTCATATCAGTCTGCTGGTGAGTTCTAAAGGGGGTGCTGGGACAGACCTGTTTGACATTGGCATTGATTTTTTTTATGTTTGCTCGGTCGGTATCAGAAAAGTCTGGGATTTGCAAACAGCTGCTGGACAAGGCATGGCTGAAATTCCAGCAAAGTGAACTGTGACGCCCAGGTCTGGACATGAGACACAAACATCAAAGTACACTCCCCTTGATTTTTTTTTCTTTTTGAAAGTTCCTGTCTTCGTCCCAAAAGGCATACCAGCGAATTTGTAAAGTGCCCTGGGAAAGGGTGCATGGTGCAAGCTGCGTGTACACACTCTAGTGGCCTTGGCTGTTTTGGGCCCATATCTGCAGTGAAGGGCCCCAAGTTTGTTTGCTCTGCTCAAGCCTGTCTGGGGCCAGCAGGCAGCCACAAGAGTCTCTGGCTAATGTGAAAACACAATTAGTCAGAGGCACATATCTCTGCCCTACATACAGACATGTGTGACACACATTCGAGCAAGCCAAAGCAAACTTCAAGAAGTAACCTGTTATCGCTTTCTCTTTCCCTTTCTTTCTCTCCTGTATAGCCGTCAGATATAACCAGGGTCCAGGAGAAGTCAGCTCCTCCACTACCATCAATCACCACAGCGGCAATGGCATGACGAGCGGCCAGTCCGTGTTGCAGCAGGTCTCTCCTGGAGCGCTGGATCCAGGCCACAGCCTGCTGTCACCTGACGCTAAGATGGTGAGCACACCTGGCCACTCCTGGCCCCAGATAAGATAAGCCTAGGCCCTGCTTTTGACACAGCAAACGGCAAGCAGGGCCCCCGATAGGCGCTGCCATTGACCTGCCAGAGGCCCAACAAATGTGCTATTGTTCTTCTCTCTGTCTAAGCTCCAGGAAGATACTTAGGCTTAGCCCACAACACCACGGGGAAGGCATGGGCCTTCGCACTGGTGGTAGCGCGAACAGGGCACGGCCATGGCTAAGCCAATAAATCTGACAAAGAAACATTCTGTTGTTATTGATTATATGCCGTGGAAGGAGAAGTGGAGGGTGGGGCTCTGCTTGCTCTGGCAAGCGGGCTGACAGCAGCGCTCGATTAAGCCGGCCGGTGCGGGAACGAAACAACTGACCCCTCCCATCACCCTGCCTTATCCAAATATTGAATTTTATGCTAGACAGTCTACAGTTGACTTCAGTGTCCACGATTGTTTTCATATCAAAGACACTGACTGTCATTGGGTCTAAATCGAATTCAACTTGGCTTTCGGGTCAAGCGCTAGCCCCTGCAGGAGGGAGGGGAGGACAACTGTGGCTTATCTGTACCTTCAGACAGTTGTCTGAGCGAGGCCTCCTTTCTGACCATCAGCCTATTCAAATAGACCCTCTGCCTCTTTCAGACCTGCTATTCCTGCCTAAGTTAATGTTACAGTTACAGAACCATTGATAACACTGTTACGGCCCTTTTACTGGTCACTGATCTGAGGTTTAAAACGCAAATGTAGGAAGCAAAGGTGAAGAGTTCGGTGCTAGCCTTATGGAAAAAAGAACCCCTCTGAGAAAAAGAAGTAGTAGCTGCTATGTGCCTGACTGAGTTGTGTTTCTGTGTGTGTTTTATCTGTAGATCTCGGGATCAGGTGGAGGTCTTCCACCAGTAAGCACCCTGACCAGTATGCATGGCCCCCACCATTCTCACCAGCAAACGCAGAACCTCATCATGCCTATTTCTGGAGTCATGGCAATTGCACAGAGTGAGTTGCTTTCTCTAGTCGTCCTTTCAGCACGGTCTGTAATATTCTGCCACTAGTTCTCAATCCCAGTCTTTAGAACCCCATTTTTTACGAACTCTGAAATGGGTAAGGTGGGTTAGTCAAGGTGCAGAGCCTGATGTTCTCCCAGGAATGGAACGTTTTCTGTTTTTACCACATTTTTATCACTAATGTTAACCATTGCCAAATCCCATTCATGTACCTAGAGCAAGATTATTAGTCATATTTACTCAATTGCATGTATTTACTCAGTAAAATGCAGAATTTTTGACCATTTTTGCAAAATAAAGCTGCACAAATAGCCTGGAATCCAAGTCACGTCCCAGTCTCTGTTGCAGTTTGGCAGTTTGGAGCTCTAGATACAGCTGTTTAAAGGTAAAACGAACACCACCAACTGACACCGTATTTGTGTGCAGGTCTCAACACGTCGCAGGCGCAGACGGTGCCAGTCATCAACAGTGTGGCCGGCAGTCTGGCTACTCTACAACCAGTGCAGTTCTCCCAGCAGCTGCACAGCTCCCACCAACAGGGCCTTATGCAGCAGTCTCACAGCCACATGAGCCAGCAGCCCTTCATGGCTACGGTCACACACTCACACAGTAAGTATACTCTGTTAACAGTGTTCACTATATAGCGTATATAGAGCTGTTCGGTTGCACTGCTACTCTCCAGCGAGTTCACTATATAGCAAATGCTAGAAGAGACAACTGATGTGAGGAATTAATACATTAATAAACCATCCCAAACACAGCGACTCACTCATCACAGGGTGTCTGTTTAACCATTAAATACTGTATTACTGTTAATTAATGTTATCACCTTCCCCTGAACATGCACACTAGCTCATCAGTTGAAGTATAGTCTGCCTACCTGGCCTGGCTAATCTTTAGTTAACTCTATCTAATGAACATCTGTGTGACTGTTCTCTCTCTCTCTCTCTGCTGTGTCCTCTTCACAGTGTACTCACACAAGCAGGAGCCACCACAGTATTCCCACCCCTCACGTTTTCCCTCCGCCATGGTAGTGACGGACACCAACAGCCTCAGCACCCTCAGCTCAATGTCCTCCAACAAACAGGTCAGTCACATTCTCAGTACCGTATTGGTAAATGGGATTTGCTTATTTGGTGTATGTAATTTTTTATGACCTAAATCCACCCTCTGTGTGTCCTGCAAGTATCACTTCAACCCTTGCTATGTATTTAGGAATCACTAGCCCTACCCTGCAGTCATGCTTCCAATTAAACCGTGTGCATCATTTCCACATTTCTCAAATACACCAACATCATTTTTTTGGAAATTGAATGAATTGCGCCGAAATACTTTTCATTAATGTGGAAATGATGCCGCTGGAAATTTGTCTTTAACGAATCTTAATTGTTGGCTATGTTTTCTTCATTGTTGACCACACAATCCTAATCTACACCAAACCTTGATTCACACTAAATGACGCTAATGTCCCTAGCAGTTCTCCACAATGAGCACTGTACTAACCCCAGACATAGTGTAGTCTAGCTAGTCCCATGAGTTGTGTTTATTTTGATCATTTCTTTAATCCCTGTCATATTAGGATGGTCCTGTAAACAAGATGGTGCAACTCGGGGGTCTCTCCTGGGTAAATACTGTTTAAATACAGTCACTTAAAAGCTCTGCACTGTGGTGGCTCTTTCGTGATCTCCTCTGATCCTCAAATCATAATCTGCTGTAATATTTCATGTCTTAAAAGTCCTCAGCGGTCAGGGTAAGCTAAAGTAAGGTTGAGATCTTAACGTCTCAACGTACTTTACAACAGCACCACTGGTAAAGCCAGGGCCGTTTGCTGCCCTGATTGCTGGCTTTGGTTTGGTCATGCTTGCTGCACATCTCAATCAGTGGAGCGAGGGGCGTAGCGATACTCCTCAGAATGCCTATTTCCTTTGAACGGCCCAACTGATCGCTCACCCGTGCTCTCAGCCACAACTTGATAAATGAAGCTTCCTCTCTACCCCTCTCGCTCTTTCTCCTTCGCTCCCTGTCACTCTCTTCTCCTTTCAATCGCACTGTTCTTCCTCACTTTCTCTCCCTCTAGCCCTACATCCCTGTCTCCCTCTCTCTTTCTCTTCCTCTCTGTTCCGCCACTCCCTGACCCAGCCCTTGGTGTCTCAGACCAGGAAATGAGCGTCGCTCTTAATCAAAGCTCTCGTGCGCCGCTGGTTTGCCTGCTGTGGAAGGGTGGTAGGGTTTGTGTGTGCACTCACTAATTACGCCTCTTCCGACTTCTCCCCGCCCTCGGTGAGCGCTCTAGCCTGAAATGCAGTACGCACTCAACTGCTTTCACACGCTCAATTTCCCACGCTGGCCACTAGCCGATGAGCTGACGTGATTTGGCCTTAATGTCAGAGCGCGCTCTCTGACTGCTGAGAGTAACCCCCTCCACATGACCTTTCACAACAAAGCTCTTACGCCAAAAAAGCACATCGCTGTCGCGCAATAAATCTCAGTTTTTGCTATTCTTCACTTTTGGATGTAATTTGAAACTGGCCGTTTAAAGAAGCTGCTAATTTGATGTAGTCCTTTACATTGTGTCAAAATCTCATGATGAATGGACCAACAGAAATGCACTGACCACACAGATTCATTCCTCCTGTAAAGCTGCCACAGGGCTGATGTTAAAGCATGAATTTACAGGAGAAATGAGCGATTCGATTGGTCTATTTATTATGAAAGGTTCACTTAATTTAAAGGACGGCTGCTGTGCATTAGGTATGTGTAAGTCACAGGACTCACCGTTTATGGAATTCATTTTCCAGCACACTTCTTCTGAGCATGCCTAGGCTATGCGATTCCACAGGCTGCTGAGAGGGCACTTTCAGGTCCTCCTGAACCTTATCAGTTGCCTGTATTTAGACTGGGTGGTGCAACAAGTGGCAGTGGGCTTTCACGGGGGGGGGGGTTTGGGTATTATGAACACACTCTGACTTTATTGCCCTCCTGTTTGCCATGTTCTTCCCCCTCACAAACTAAATGCCCCTCCACCTCCCCTGCTGCATCTAATGCGCCTGGCCCCCGGCAGCTGGCCTGCACCTTTATCAGGTGACCCAGGTGAGGCTGTTTGCCGGCCAGCGGGTCATGGCAGGGTCACGTGCCTCCGCCTTTACGGCGAAAGGCAGAAACAGAAACAGCAAACAATCCAGTAAAGGCTGTTTCTGTGGAAAAAGCAGGCGCGAGAGCAGGCGGAAGAAAGATGAGGAATGTATTTGGTCAGGTGTGGCACCGCTTCCCAGGCCCTGATAACTTGTTAGCTCTGGCCGCTGAGGAAATTCCGCGCTTTCTCGCGCCTAGCTTTACATCACAGCCTCATTTTCTTTTGTTGACATGGTAAGGTGGGATATTATAAGGTCTGACCGTTTCCTCTTTTTGCTTCCTCCCCTTCTTTGTCAGCAGTGTCCTCTGCAAGCCTGGTGAGCACGTCTACCTGACTTCCTTGATGCCTAGCAACAGGAGCACATTTCCCTGCCCTCCCCCTCCACCACTCCCCACTGTATCTGTGGCAACTCTAACCGGCTGCTAATAACTGGCAACCGGCGCGCTGAATGAAGAGACGGTCAATAAAGCAGGAGCCGCGTTGGAGGAGAGCAGGCTTCACAGCGAGAATGGACGCTATGGCTTGGTCTTCTTTCACCGCAGGAGGATGGCAGGATCTTATTCAGCGGATCCATGGTGGAAAAAGAACTCTCCAACCCTGCCTGGTGTAACAGTGTTTTGCTTCTTCACCAATGAAGAGTTTCATGAGGGTTGTTCAGCATGGATGATCCACGTTTGAGGAACAAATGAAAACTTGTGGGGAGGGGGGGGGGGGAGTACTGGCAGGACAAGCTGCAAAAGAATGATCCAGAGGAGGCCTTGGCTTCTTCTGGTTTTGGACACATCGCTGTCAAACCACTGCCTTAAGCACCCTTCCACATTCAAAGAAGCATCAACGCGATCCCTTAGACATGGACATTGTCTAATTAAATCATTTATTAAATGACAATCATCGGCAGTGTATACTATTCTAGTAATATGTGTCAGCGATCCCTGCTTCCTCTGGCCATTTCACACGTAGCAGATAAGCTGGTGTTAAATGAACATCCGCAACTCTTTTTACCTGAACACAGTGGACTGCGCACACAAAATAGCGAGTCTTCCATCATTAATGGGTAGCATGAGTGGTCGCTGTTCTGTACAGATGTAAATATGAATAATTAATATGCCACTTCTTTGAAAGATGTACATATTCAAGGTCTGCCTCCTTGACGTATGCTGTATTTTTTTGTTGTCTTTTTTAACGTATAAACTGTGATTTAGACACGACAATCTTTAGAACAGGAAAGACTATGCAATGTATCGGAAAGCACAAAATCTGCTGGGATTAGCCCATTGACAAAATAAAAATATTCAGAGCAGGCCATCCACAGAACTGGAAAAGTAAAAACTCGCCCGGTTTGCTGTGCACTATTCGTTCCAGTCACTACTATATCAGTTCCCCTCAATTCTGATATCTGAGGATGAGCTTGTAAAAGCATGCCATTGCTCTGATGATCTCCATAACATCAATGCATCTTTTGTTATCGTCGGCGGTTTATTACGAGTCTCCTGCTGAGTTAGCCAGAGCAATCTGACAAATGTAAGGGTGAGAGTTAACCGTCTCAGCCTGGTCACCAGGACAAACAGTATTAGCCACTTATGCAACTTTAAGGTAAAGCAAAGCAAAAAAAAAGTTCCAAGATAGCCTGTAAATCCACGCTACGTTCACAAATGAGATGATTTGTGCATTCTTAGAAAGGAAAAAAGGCGGGTGAGAAGAATGTGATCAGGTTGGACATCTTTTCTTTTAGCTCTCATCTGCTGTCCAGCCTTTTTTTGTGCATCCCATACTTACTCTTAAAAGGTCACTAAACTTTTTCTTTTGTTTTCGTTTTGATGCATTTACTGAACATATGCCTACTACTGCCATGCGGTTACAGTGCCATTCTCAAAACAAACCATGTGATTCCCTTCTCCTTGTATTATTTTTGTATAAAATGAAAATCAATGAAAAAATCATTATTTATACTGTGAGAAAAAAAAACGAAGGTTTTCAAGTAAAGGCTCTTCCCAAGATTTGTAATAGTGGTTCTTTATTTATTGAGGAAATTTTCCTCAGTGGCCAGTGGAAAATGTGTGTGTGTGTGTGTGTGTGTGTGTATGCGTGTTTGTTTGTCAGGCTTGCACAAATTCGCAGCACCCATGGCATGGCCAACGTGAGATACTATCAGCGCTCTGTGCTATCCCTAAACTTTTATTCCAGCTTCTCCCATGACCGCAATAAGCCTCGCTGCCTTTCGCAAGGTCTTGATGCGTTTCGCAACCTTATAGTGCTTTCATTCTGACAAGAGTGCGAGGAATGTGTGTCTATTGAACTAGTGCCCCTTCCCAACAGCCCTGACAAGCATTGTTTGTCCAACTTATCTGCTGTTCAGAGGGCTCAGTGTTACACGATGCATCACATTGTCTGCGGCTAAGTGTGGCCCGGAGTATTTGCTGATGAGTGTTTCTACCTGGGTTGTACAACGCGTACCACAATGCACGTAAATCTCAAAGCAAGCAGGCTTGGCAGCAAGGCGAAGCTTTTATGACTCCTGACAAGGTTTCATTGCATTATGGCATGATAAGAGGGCGGCTTTTCACTTCTCAAGTGCCAGCGCTCCTTCTCATTAGACGCTACGAGCGCCTTTTTTGGGGGCTGAAAATGCTGAATAGACAAAAAGAGAGCTTTTGTGCGTCAACTCCCTTATACTGCTCTCCTACTATTCAACAACACCACTTTATGAAACTCCCCTCATAATGACCGCCCGAACGAGAAAGATGACCTAGGGTAAGTGAGCAGATTCATGCCCTGACCACACAGAGTTGCTGATGCTTGTGGGGAGGGGGTGTCTCTGAGTTTGGCCTTAGATGGCCTTTATGGTGGTAAAATAACCACTCTTTTCTCAGACGTGATGCTACTTTACCATAGAATATGACCCAATGTGATATTCTCATAAAACTCTGTCTGAAAAATATTCCTGTCAGACTGTAAATGAAGGAGGAACTGAACTACAAATGTATTTTAGTCTACCTCGTCTTCCTGAAGGGGACTGTTGACATACGGGTACATTTGACATTGATTTTTGAGAGTTCGTTTGAAGGGTTATGCACAAAAACTAAAATCCAAGGAAAAAATTATGATAAACATCATAAACAACCTAAATTAGCTTTTAGCAAAAGCCTTTAAGGGATAAATAAAATGTCAAATTTCACATAAATTGATTCTCTCAGCGAATTTCACCTCACTTCTCCTCAGCTAGCGCTCCCCAGCCGGTTAGCTAGCTGTAGCACTAATAGCTAATGTGCTGAAGCTGTGCTGTAAAAACGCTCCAAAATATTGAAATACCTCAAGTCGGATTTCCCAGAAGGTGACAGACATAAGTATGACCTCCAAACCGAACCATTTCATGACAAAAACCAAAGGACTTCTTTAGCTGGTATTATTTTTTACCACGAAAATGAACCGAAATATACACCCTTCACCTGCGAGCTAACGCTAGCCGTCTCCATAGCAACAACGGACGTGCACGCAGATGAAGCGGGAAAAAAAGTTAATAAAAAAAAAATATATAAAAAATGTATAACTAATTTTAAGAAATCAAAATTAAGGGAATTTTAAGGGAAAAAAACACAGGAAAGTGGAAAAGTAATAAGCAGTGTTAAACTCTCCAATTGGTTTGTTGACATATTTTAGCTCTAAACTGATATAAATAAATAAATAAACAAATAATAATAATAATAATAGCAACAATACTACTACTACTACTAATAATAATAATAATAACAACAATTATTATTTATTGTTAATTATTATTGTGTTTTTTTTTTAATAATGATGTAATGCAAATCAGATTGATCTAGGCCCAAATGTATCCAATAGTATTACTCCAATAGTACCTTAGTGTTAAGAGATCATTCTGGGCAAAAGCATCATTAAACACAGATCATTTCTAAATGGTCGAGCGAGCATCACACTAAACACTCTCTCTACTAGTTAAGATCTTAACACCTAGGTGCTTTTGATAAAATGGGCCCAGGTCTATTCGTTGAAGCAGCGATCCTCACCCCTAGTTCGGAGGAGGGGTGGGGAAAGTAGAGAGAAACTCAGAAGCTTACGCATTGTGATTTATTCAGTGTGTATTTCACAAAGACAATGAACATGAACACAGAGATACCAGGTATTATAACAGTATTATAACAGCAGTATGTTAGCTAATTTGCACTGTCACTAGTTGAGCCTTCACTAAAACACCTTTCCCTCAATAGGTAGGAAAAGTACTTTGACTAATAGCGTTAGTCAAATAGGGACCAACCTTTTTGGGGCTATATAGAACCATTTAAGAACCATATATACTGTAAGACTGTACGCATCACCTTTTAACCAGGCATAGAAATATTTAAACATTCAGGTTTTTATGGTTTTTATTTATGTCTGGAATTTTAATGTAGACATAGGCTACACATCTTTACCAAAGCTAACAGGTCAGGCCTTTTGAAAAAAAAAAAAAACTGTACGTGTGGTGCCAAAGACTAACAGGTAGTATCGGCCTCTTTTACAGGGATGCATTAGCTTGAGTTATGAGCAGTTCAGAAAACATCTGACAACTGCAATAAGTACTTACAAACAAATAAAAAGTAATCTCCTGGTCTTTGATATTTGTGAAAAATTATTAAATAACTATTTAAAATTGGTAAAAAAAAAAAAAAAAAAAGGTCAAAAGTCATACTTACAGACTTACATTCTTTAATCAAGTGCAGTGGTTCAATTGTTTTCCACCTCAGCTTATCAAACCAGAAGGTTCAGCTTTTCACTTAAATGTTCAGGACAGGGTATCCCTCAGGGTTAAATCATTGGGTTAGCAAAAATATCTAAAATCTAATCTAAAAAATATGCTTCTAAAGCCAGATAGTAGACAGTAGACGATACTTTAATAATTAACGTCTTACAGCACCTAAGTTGTTTCCCCTTTCCATATAAACGACACCCATTATTTGACTAATTAGCCCAGGATTTACTTAATACTGTTAATGAGCAAATCAAACACCAGTTCTTTCTGTGACGGTGTGAAGCTCTAATGTGATAACACCTATTAAACCACTGTGATTAGACCCTTTTTTTTGTCCCTGGCTCAATGCGCCCTAAAGATCGCCATGCATAGTTATGAAAGAGAATGTCCTGCTGGGGATACACTTGTAACCCTATGATGCCTCCCTGTTTGGTTATCAATGAGGCCTTTGATACTGCTCCCAGGGAGCCACTAAAGATCTTACTGCTGCTCTTTTTATGGCGGCTTTCTGAATAGAACAGAGCCTTCGGAGCGGAGGACAGAGAGAGCAATGCTTATTAGCATCCTTTAGTAGCCCAGAGTTAACAATACAGACAACTACACTATTAAAGTCATTGTCCATGTTCAGCCTGACAAACAGCTTAAACAGCTTTGCCTACAGCTAACCTGAAGCATGTTCAAGTATATTGTTAGACATAGGATAGGATAGGAGAGTTATGGGTCAGTGTTTAAGTGCCTAAACTGCAGGATTTTTATTTCTTTGTTATTTATTATTTAATTCCACGATTGAGATGCAGCGGGAAATTATGCATTTATGTCATTATTATCATGCAAATATGTCATCATGCACTGTGGCATGCAGACAGGGTCAAAAAACATTGTGAATAGCTAAGCAAGTAAAGGATCGCTAGATTTCCTAAAAGCATCAAGTTAAAAATGACAGTTCTTTAAAATTTTAAATAAAAAGGATTCACAGATACTTCAAAAGCTTTCAGATCTTGCTTAGGGAATTTGCTTCTTGCTCTGTGAGAATCTCGTGGTGTCTCCTGATGTTTAGGCTGGGGGACGGTAAGGGCCGTGGCAGAGCCTAAAACTTGCTCTTTTTGAGGTGGTCCACTGTGGATTGTAAGGTGTGTTAAGGATCATCATCCTGCTGTAGAAGCCGTCAGCTTTACTTCCAAAATATGCTTGTATTTAATTCAATTCATTCTTTCCTCAACCTCAGTGAAATGCTCCATGTGCCACTGAATGCAACACAACCCCAAAGCATGATCGAGCCACTCCCACGCTTGCTCAAATTACAGATTGCAGATTTATTTATTTTTTAATAAAAAAACAATTGAATATTCATGTCATGTCATCTGCCAGTAGCACAGATGCTACTTCACCATATTTTTCTAGTATTTGCTTATTTTATTCCATATTTAATGTTAGTAGACTGGTAATAGAACAATTGACCTACATGCCTTTTCAGCAGCTCTGCCCTAATTATCTAACCTTTAAGATTCGCACATGCATCAAAAGCAGTCGCAGGTGATATTCGGTTTCCATCCGTCAGTAGAAGACATCCCTTTATGGTATGTGTGTATGGACGAGCAGGCACAGCGGGAGAGCGATGGGTTTCCACTTCCATAGAGGACACAGAGGTCAACGCAAGGATCAAGCTGGACAGACCGAGAACAGAGGCCAGGGACAAAGGAACAGAAAATGGAAGTTTAGGGGCGAATGTGGCTGCGTGTTTAGGAGCCTAAAGAGAATGGGCACTACATCAACTCCAGCTGAGCCCCAAAGGGGTAATGGGCAGGAGAGCTCAGCAGGGGTCAGAGGTCAGAGGGGCACACTCTGCCATGGCTAATTGGTGACACTGGTTCAAATTGAGCTCAGATCCAGCTTTGAAGTTACACCGGTTTAAAATGTACAGTCATTTGGGGGCATGAATGTCCGATGGTGTACAGCCTGATAAGTCCTTTACCACTTAACACCTTAACACTGCAAGGCTGATTCCACACTGAGGTGTATTACTCAGTACTTACAGGGAGTTCTGTACAAACTGGTGGGGCTGTTCTTTAGTATAAGACATGTGTAATAAGCCTTTCGCCCCGCTGGCAGACCATAGGCTTAGGTCTATAATAATAGAGGACTATAAAATTACAATAATAGATTCATATTGTTTGTAACATGTAATATTTTTCACAATTGCATTATTATCCAAACAACTGTGGTCACTTTTTATGTAGTGTATACTTGATACTTACTTTAAATAGTATATTATATTTTATATATTACAATTGAACATATATGTATATATATATATATATATATATATATATATATATATATATATATATATATATATATATATATATATGTATATGAATATTTTCTACATAGAAGAAATTAGAATTGTAAATACTTGTAATATATAATACATCATATAATATTTTATATATATGGTAAATTTGTATTTACTGGTCAAGTATACACAACATTAAAATGTCCACAGTTCTTTGGATAATAATGCAATTGTAAGAAAATAAATAATTGTTGTAATTCAAATAATATTACACATTTTAACTATCAATATTATAAAACAATATAAATCTGTTATTGTAATATTATTAATCATTTAATCACTTATATCACCTACATATTGAATATATTCCTAAACAAACAAAACCAAAGTAAACCCAGTCTTAGTATCTGTGAGAATTACTGTAAACAAGACATTTTTATTCAAATATTTAGGAAATATTCATTTTATTCAATATTTAGGAAACACCACAAAGTCATTCCATAATAATCAGTATTCTATAATTATGTGTTTACAGTATTTTAAGCAACAACTTTTTATATTTATAACAAAACCAGTTTTTAGATAGATTAAAGTCTAGTAGTGCTCAGTCTAGTGGACTACACATTGAAACTCGCACACAAGCTAATTTGCTCCACAAAATTAGTGAAGGAACCTGCAAAGATATCCGGATCTTAAAGTGTGACAACGTCGACAGTGTGTTCATTAGTCCATAAATTTGTAAAACGATGGCCACGGTGTTAGAAAAGCACAACAGACCATAAATAACTAGCTAAAAAGCCATGGATGGGGGGCAACTGCCAGAACCATGAATGAAATTAGGATTATAATAGGAGAGTAAAAACGTCAGCGTTAATCACTGGGATTCCAGCACTTTTCTATTAACAGAGTATCAGCAGTAAAATGTAGTGTACAAGAGCGAAAAAGCTGTGGGCCAGTACATGTTGTGACCTATCAGACCTTGTGAAGGAATCCCTAGCTCTTTTTCCATTGTGAGATTCTTCGGGGGCTTCATCTGTGAAACTCAAAGCAGCAGCAGAGCAGAATGAGAATGCTTCTTTTGGGCCATTGTGTGTAAATGGGGCGGTGAATGTATTCTGCCCCTTTCAGCTGGGAGACTGATCATACAGTAGAAAAGGCCTATGACAGATAGCAGTCGCCATGCTGATGCTGTTGTGGAGCGCGGGTGAAGACTGTGGTGATTTATGGTGATTGGTGGGATGCAGTGTGAGGGAGGTGGGTTAATGTTCACCTGGCTCAAGCAGGCCACCGCTGGAGCCCCACTGCATTCAGGGCAGCTCTGGGCCTTTTTTTGGGGGAGTGGGGGTGGGGGGGGTTGTCTGACGTGGCTGGCCTCAAGCTAAACCCATGGCTTCCAGTAGGGTAACAGCATCCTTCATGCCCCCCTCGCCACATCCTAATAGTCATGTAAGATGTCCCATTCAGACAAATGAAAGGCCTGAGGAACAACTGAAATATCAATCTTGCCTGGTGGGTTAACTTTCACAGCCCAGTGCCTCCTCCCTTTTGCGTGCTTGCAATATTCACTGTTGACATGTCTGGAATGTTTAGTGATATTTAGGCCTTAATTAGAATTTTTTATAAATAAATATACTATTATATACTATTGTCTAGTAGGGCTTCACCGATACCACATTTTCCTTTCCGATATCAATACCAGATTTTCAAGTATCTGCCGATACCAATACTGACTCTGACTTAAATACTGGATAGATGCTCTAAATCCTGATATTTACAGTGTTCCACTTTTTATAGGCTGTACTTTTTTATATCTGATCCTAAATAAAGATCTAATAATCTTGAAAGATCAGCGTTTACTGGTTAAGGAAATCAGAATGTCCACAGTGCAGAAACACGTGCAGGCAGGGAAGCAGAATCTGGCTAAGCTTCAGCAAACAGCTTTTTAATCAGTGTGTAAAATTCCCATTTCAGAGCAGTGATAAAACACCAGTTTAGAAACAGAAAGAGCTTCTGCAGTGATTTCACATTCAGATCCACGTCTCTGTGTAAAAAGTACTGAACTTCAGTGTGTGTTAGTCTTTAAACCAGCTGCTGAAACTCCAAAAACAAAAACAGCACATGGAGAGAAAGTGGAGAGAGCTGTAATGAAAAGTTCATTAAATGTGTGTTTAATGGTAATAACTGTCTATGACTGGATTTACTGGTTGGTTTCATTAAAAATATGAAAAAATACAATATATTGGTTCTCTCTATTGCCGATACTGATACTGTGTATAAGTGCCGGTATCGATGCCAATACTGATATGGTATCAGTATCAGAACAACACTATCACTGTCTAGTATTAAATACTATTTGTTTAGTTGTTTTGTTTTTTGCAATGTAATGGGAGAGGGGTAATGGGAATACAAACACAGCAGACAAAACAATAGTCCGAACTTTTAAAGTAACGTAACCAGTCCACATCAGTCCGCATCAGACTAGTTTAGATCTTTATTTGAAAGCATCAGATGCTGAATTGTATGGTGAGGATGCAAGATAAGCGTTTCTTCTGCTGACTATTTCATTAAGGATCATATTTGTGTAGGGGTTGCTGCACAGTAGATCAGTGCTCCGCCACTTTAGCATATCCTGAAGGAGCCTTCCGGTCAGCCTTCCAGACCTCATATTAACCTACACCTAGTTTCCTGTTAACTTCAGGTAAGAATAAGTTATTGAACTGAGGACACTGAGGACATTGTTACCTGAAAATGCTTTGCTTTGATGTGTATGAATTGCAGATTTCGCAGTAAGTTATGCAAACAAGAGGGACAATTAGATCTGATATCAAATCTGATATTTGATCTGAAATATTAAACTGTGGAGCAGAGGGGCATATCAAAGAAAATGCGACTTTATCCCAAACAATATGGAGGGCACTGCTGCTGTCCACTAAAAAACATGTATCCATTTCTGTCCGTTTTTAGTTTTCTCCATGGTTTGAACCCTGAAGCTGCTCTGGTCACTGTGTAAATGACTCTGGATGAATGGACCAATATAAATGCTCTAAATGACTTGGGATACACTCTTATTTTCCATTGACTTCCATTCAAAGCTAAGTACGTTTTTGCCTTCTCCTGTAAAGTCACCATTTTGGAGATACATGCTTTTCATTGGACCGCGACAATGATTTCTGTTACTTGATTTTCGGATTAAAACTCATTTTTAAAATGGTTACTAATATCACAGTAACATAGAAATGAGTAGACTACCATATACGACGAACTATTTAAAAAAGTGTATTACGATTAATAAGAGATGGGATTTATATGAAAAGGCTAAGCTCTTCTGTCTCCTCTGAGCTGTGTTAGGTCTTCAAAAAGTCAAAATGCCTTGTCCTTACCACACACAAACGGTGTGCTTCCATATCTTACGACAGTAACTTTCATGTTTCAAGATCTCTCATTTTTTGAAGTCTTAAGGTATTTTGAGGTGTCTTGGCATTACAAACTCTCAGGGCTGCTCTTGTGAAGACGTCTTTAGACACAGTGATAGTAGGATATGTTCATAGCAATGTAACAGAAGGGACTGGAAAATGTGGTATCGGTGCAGCCCTACTAGACAATAGTATATAATAGTATATTTATTTATTAAAAATTATAATTACAGCCTAAATATCGGTAAACATTCCAGACATGGTAACAGTGCATATTGCTGGGCTGTGAAAGTTAACCCACCAGGCAAGATTGATATTTCAGTTGTTCCTCAGGCCTTTCATTTGTCTGAATGGGACATCTTTCATGACTATTAGGATGTGGCGAGGGGGCCATGAAGCTATATGTGGTGTTAGCTTTAAAGCAGATAGTAGTTGAATGCGTTGCAGCTGGAGTTCATATAATGTTAGTATGAGCTGAAAGTGAAGGCCTGCAGTTTCAGTAATTTGGTGGTGTGGAAATCATAACCATCCACTTTAGGACCTCAGAGGTAGCAAGTTGTGTGTTATTCCCTCATTGTTTGACTTACAAGTAAGTAGCTACAAGACCTAGAGTTGTATTTGCACTTAGAATATGTTGCTGTTAACTCTCAATATGAAGTCCAAGAGCTTTCAGTGATGTAAGCCATCATTCGGTTGGTGTGGCCTATTAAACAATTTGGTAAATTCTCAAAAAAACAACAATTAACAAACACTGAAAGGCCTGAAAACTAGTTAAATACAGAGTTTACCAAAAAACATCTGTCTCTACTGTCTCTACAGTGAAGACGAGTCAGGAGAAAGGGAAGGGAGTGCCTCTGATCCAAGACATACCACCTCATACCATCATCTGTCAAGCATGGTGGAAGCAATGTCATAAATGCCTAAAACGCAGCCCAACGACTGGAATGTTTTGCAATGGTCAAGTCAATGAGCTGACTTGAGTCCAATCAGGGGAGAGAAACCCGGGGGAGAAACCCACGTGCCTGGGTTTTTGTTCTAAATAAAGTGTGTCCAATTACTTTTGAGCCACTAAAAAAGGGGAGTGATGTATGACAATGGTTGTAATTCCTACACCATGCACCATGCATTTAGATGGTGTCTGATTATTTATGAACCTGACTGTATAAGTGGTAGGTGATGCTTGTTCCAGCCCCTCCTGCTTTCTTCTCCTGGGGTGTTTGGGGGTGTATTTATTTGGGGTATGGATGGAAAATAGTCATACATTGATATTACCATGAGCTTTTGGTCAATAGGCTTTCTGCATGCTTTAGGCTAACCAGCAGCAGCATTGACCTCCATTGCTAAATACAAAAAAGGCACAAAATTGACTTTACGTTTATTCATTCTCAATCAAGTATGTATAACACTAAGCTTACAGAGACTATTCTGCTCACAAACTATGTATAATTTGTAACAATCCTAATAATTTGGTGATAGAGATCATTATAATATAATTATTGATACTGTAGAATTGATACTGAAGTATCCTCACACCATGCTGTGCTTTCCCAGCTCTAAAGCGTCTAATGACCATTCAATTACCAATATATGGCGAATAAATTGCTGGCAGAATAGCCCAAAACCATTCTCAGGGCTTTCTCAGGCTAAACTCCAGAGGGAATTCTGCTGATTTTAGGAACGTCTGTATAGTTCAATGGTTAAGATGGGATGCTTCTTTCTTGGAGAACCTTGCAGAGTCTGAATTGCTTATAGTGATGGCCACAGACACCAGACATATGAAGAGTTCCACGCTCATAGAAATGACTCAAAGTAAGGTATTCTACTAAATGATCATGAATATGGTTCCTGATGTCTGAGTCATTGTTCTGTGGGAGTTTTGAGAAGGTTTTGACCTAAAATCAATTCTTCGTCATGGTAGAGGGGTACACACACACACACACACACACACACACATATATATATATATATATATATATATATAGGGTTTTTCTTTTTCAGATGAACCAGTATTGTACCTGAATCAACACTACATATAAAACTGTGGTGGTTTTGAACAGTAAATAGAATGGACAGGCTCCAGAAATCTCAATCCACTTGAAATAATCATTTTTAATATTACTTTTGACATTTCAGTGGACATAAATTGCCAGAATTCATGTTTTTGTAAGTAAGTACTGAGTAACTTGCATAGACCTGCTGTGAAAGAGAAGCAGAGGTTTGTTAGAAGCTGTTCTTCTCTTTACGTGCTGCTTTTGGTCCAATATAAGCTTAAAAATAGGATCCGGGAGTGACACCAAAACAATCCACTAGCACAAACATGGGATCTAGAAAACTAACGACCAAAATTGATAAGCAGCGGATTTATTGATTATAATAGGGGGTTATTATTATTATTTGAACATGTAAATTAGGACCATGGAGGTTATATTCACTTCTGATTACAGCTAAGAGAACCCTGGACTGCTCAGATATGGGTTCTGTGAATGGAGGCACAGACTAGTTTCCAGCACAACAGCGCCATCTTGTGTTACCGTTAGACTATGGGCTATATCTGAAACGTTCAGGGGTCATGGAAGCTCCCTGCCCTGCCCTGCACATTTTAGTGCTTTCCCTGCTCCCAACACACCTGATTCTACTAATTTGCCCTGGTGTGTTAAAGCAGGGAGTCCACTAAAATGTGCAGTGCATGGTGCCTTCAGGACCAGGGTTGAGAACGCCCATGTAAAGATACCTTGGCAATGACAGGGCGAACTGTTGCCTTTGTGACTCGGTTACAGAGACCCTCATCACTAAACCGCCTTAGGTTTAGTGCCATCTAGTCAGCTACCTACCTTCCTCCAGTTTCAGTTGTAGCCAACATCAGTGGGCCCAAATCCTGGCCCGTGAGGCCTACTGCCCTGCACACTTTTTTGTTGTTGTTGTTGATTCCCTGCTGAAAAAAAATCACACTTTCATTCAATAAGGACTATTAGAGTTGATTACTGGAGCTAATTAGTTGGTCACAGTAGGACCAAGGATGGGGGTCACTAGCGTAGATGGCTGGATTATGAGAAAGTCAATGACACTGAAAAATAAAATCCAAGCCTGCGGAAAAAAGGGCCAAGTCAATGAATGTCATAATCTCGGGATTATCAGATCAAGCTCATATCATGTTTGAATGTTTATTATACTGTATAATCAATTTTTCATGTGAGACAAGACAGACAGGACTACTCACTGCAGCCCTAGGGAGGGGGAAGCTGACCGTCCCAAACCCTGCCAGATCTTTAGCTAACTGTTTTAACATGTTAAAGTTCTACAACAAAAAACAATTATTTTTTTATTTATAAAATTATTTAAAAAATATTTAAAACCTGCAAACATTTTATATATGTAGCTGTATTTTTGGTTCAGTTTATAGAGGCCAAATCTAAAAAAAAAAATGTATGTGTTTTTTTAAGTGAATAAACTTTTAATTGTTTTAAATCATCACATTAACTAATAATAATAATAATAATAATAATAATAATAATAATAATAAAAGCACCCATACAAACACACGCACGGTGAATTTTCTCCACAGGTGACACCGGAAGTTTCCATGGATGATGTCACTCCATAGAGCTGTGTAAGATGGCGCTCCGGCCCGGATCAGGGGGAGGCGGCAGGTACAGAAAACCTTTCAATTAAACGCGTTTGTCTTTTACTGCTCCATGTTTCACGCGAATGTACTCGGTTAGACTGTGTATTTGTTAACAGGCAGGTTAGTGTAGGCGTGTTGTGGACGGACACTCACTTTTTCACGGCTGTATTGTCTGTGCTCGCGGGTTAGCCTGTTAGCTAGCCGCTTTAGCCTTTCTGTCAGTCCTCCGTCCAACGCCACCGTCTCTCTCCGGCTAACCGGTTAGCCTGCTAACATACTCTCACACTGTAAGCGTTGTCAGACACCTCGTGTTTTAAAGTCATATCCCTTCTTTGAGCGTTTATCGTCTTGTATAAAACTGTTGGACTGTTCTTTGTTTTTGTTCTTCCCGGAGCTGGTTACTTAGCTAGCTTGCTAGCCAGCCGTTCAGGTCTTCCCTCTGATGGCCAGCACTTGCAGCTGCTAGTTGGTTAGCTAGCTAGCTAGCTAGCTTCCTAGATACCTCACCAGCCGTCCCCATATACTTATTACTGAAACGACAGGTTCTGTGGTTGTTATTTCTCGGTGTCTGAGTGTTATAATTATGTGGTGTGCGTTTGGAGGCTCGTCTCGTCTCGTCTTCTCGCTGTCTTGCTGAGGATCTGGAGAAGGCCAGGCAAACAGCTCGACTGTACCGTCCCTGTAACCTCAGCCGTCACAGCAGTGGAGGTGCCACCGTTCATACATTGACTTTTTCTTTCTTCAAACAAATCCAGCCTTTATTTGAGTGTGTTTGAAAGCTCATGGGTTAGTTAGCTAGCCTAGCTAAACTCTCTCACTCAATATGCATCTCCCTTCCATCGCCTCTGAACACACCCCTCTGAGTCTGGCCTGTGAGGAGTAGCTAATGCCCTGTAGGTCCATGCTGTCTTCTGCTTTCTGCTGCCTCTCATTTGGTCAGTTGTTCAGATCCTGAGACTCGAACACCCTGTAAGCTTGCTGAGTTTGGTGCTTTTGCGCAGATCTAGTCCGAGCTAGCTATATCTTTCAGAAAAAAACGCGGCCTCATAATTTATTTACCGGCAGAGCTTGGGCCTCTAGTGAAGGGCTTAAATAATGAATGTCTGGGTCCACGCACCACAGCCCCAGGTAATCGTGATACTGCAGGTGAAACCGGATGACGCCTGGTGATGCCTGGAGTGGAGTCCGCTGGTACGACGAGAAAAAGCACATGCAGTTCAGTTCAGATGTTTCATTTAGTCCCATTGCCACAGGTGCATCGAGTCAAGCCCCTAACCATGCAGTCTGCCTTTACAGGCCTGTGTGAAAGAATGGATGGGTTAAAGAGCTTGCTGAATTTGAGTGTGGTATTATATGGATAATCGGATGCCGCCATTGCAACAAGTTAGTTGGTGAAATCTGCAAATGCTCTGCTGACCCAATGTCATCCTCTCGTACTAATATCAGCACAAAAGCTGTGCGCCGGGAGCCTGAAGACATGGGTTTTCATGGCCAAGCTGCTGTACGCAAACATCTGATGGAGTGGTGTAAAGCACCCCACGGTGCATGTTCTGTAGAGTGGCGAATCACACTTCTCCAGCTGGCAGTATGATGGACAAGTTTGGCTATGTTGATTGTCCAGGAGAACGATACGTGCCTGACTGCATTGTGCTGACTGTAATGTTTGGTGGAGGAGGGATCATCATCATCATCATCATCATATAGGGTTGTAGGCGTCTTAGTTCCAGTGAAGGGATATCTCGTTGCTTCAGGATCCCAATGCATTTTGGACAACTGTATGCTTCCAACTTCGAGTAAACCGGGAAGGCCCTTTACTCCTCGAGCAAGGTCTATAAAGGCATGATTGGGGCAGAACTTGACTGTCCGACCTCACCAACGCTCTTTTGAAGGAATGGGCAAATATTAGACACACTCAACTCCATATTAATGTCCGTGGCTTTGGAATAGGGTGTCATAAAAGCTTCTGTAGGTGTTGTTTTGCCCATATAGTGTATATACACTGTTCAGCCATAACATTAGCACCACTGATGGGAGAAGTGAAAAACGTTGACTATCTTCATCTGCAGTGGCATCTGTCAAGGGTTGGATATATTAGGCTGCAAGTGAGCAGTCAGTTCTTGAAGGTAATGTGTTGAAAGCGGAAAAATTGGACAAGGATGATTGCCATACGCTTTGGTCAGAGCTTCTCCAAAATATCAAGCAGGTTTTGTGGAGTTTTGCTGGTATGCAGTGGTCAATACCAAAAGAGGTTCCCGAAGAGAAAACTGACGACAGGGTCATGGGCACCCACGGCTCGTTGCTGCTCATGGAGGCCCCACCTCACAACTTGCAGGACTTGCAGAATCTACTGCTAACATCTTGGAATCCAGATACTGCTGGATGCCTTCAGAGGTCTTGTGGAGTCCTCGCCTCAAACGGTCAGATCTGTTGTCTATCTCCGTATTAGGAAGGTAGTTCTGGTTGTGCGACTGATCCCTGTATGTATTGATGTATAACTGTGTAAATATCTTTATCTCGTCACTGTCGTCACAAAAGGCGGTCCCTGAGGATGGGTCGTGTTCTAGAGGTGGAGCTCCAGCTGGCCAGCTGTTGTTCTTGTAGCAGGTGATGCAGGCTGGAAGTTGAGTCTAACAGGCTGTGACACATTGCAGGCAGAGAAGGGAAGTCAGCTTTAGCGAGTGGAGCACGGCTAAATCAATCAAGTGAGACCAAACCCAGCCTGTTGGCTGTTAAGCAGAGCATGTATCCTGGCAGAAGCATCAGTGGAAGCCTTCTTGTGTAAACAAGATGGGATGTTGGTGTTAAGTGAGCGGTGTTCCTAGAAGCACTTCAGTGAGCGTGTTATGGAGGTGAAAAGAAAACTGTCAATAGTGATTTCACAGATTTCAATTTAGATCCAGCTGAATCGCCTCCTGTCCCTTTTCCAGATTTAAACTACTGAAGGATGAGAATTGCAAAGCTCTGTCGATTGCTAGGCTTGCTCAAGCTGTTTAGTATAGCAAGGGTGTAACAGTTGTGTAAAAAAATAAATAAAATACAAATAGTGTGTTTAGAGATGTACTATTTATGATATGCTCTCACTCTGATTCTAATGGTGTTTTATGGACATGGCAATCACCGATAAGTTTATTGATGAGGATGCCACAGTTTTGTAAAATTGTGCAGGCCAGTTGGGGGCAAATAACAATGTTAGGAGCAGCAGTTGAACAGGGAAAAATCATGACCGTCTAGGGACACTGGGCGAGTGTGGTGCATGACCGGAACATGCTGGAACATTTTTGTGTGGACACCCTGCTTGGTCAGTACTTATTAACACGTCCTTTGGAAAGTATCACAGCTTGTAAATTTTTTTTGAAGCCAGTTAAGAGTCTTTTAGTTCATGTTTGAGGGATTTTCGCCCTGTCTTTCTTGCAGAAGGCTTCGAGTTCTACTTTGCAGTGGTGGCTCAGAGGTTATAGATGACAGGTTTGTGGGTTCAAGACCCAGGCTCGGCAAGCTGCCCACTGTATATGCACATATACATATGTGTTCACTGGTTCAAAGACATCCAACACAAATGGTGAATTTGGCCGGCGTCTTCGTCTTCGCCCCATTTCTGTTTATACCCAGGTTTTTTTTTGGGGGGGACGGGGACGGGGACGGGACTGTGAGGGTCATGGCCAATCCTTCATCTTGCGCCTTTTAAGGTAGTCCATTGTGGAGGTTTTAAGGTGTGTGTGGAATCATCCTCTGTTCATCTTCAGCCTTTGTATACACAGTGTGACGTTTGCTTCCAGAATTCCCTGTCATTTAATCGAATTCAGTGACATTTTGACCAGGGATGAATTGGAGACATGCTATAACAGTAAAAGGGGTGTATTGTATTGTATTGTCAATTGCAGTTTTAGGTAATCCCCGTTTCTCATAAAGACATGCTATATTATAACTTTTTGTTACAGAAATGTGCCAAAGCAGTGTTTAGCGTTTAATTAAGTAACACACAACATTTGGACAGTCTAATATATTGATCTTCGATATATAACATATTGATCTTTGGACCAATCCCTGCATCACAGAAAAGACTACAAATCACTGACAACTCTGTGACATATTACTCTTAAAGGATGATGTAGTAAAACATCAGTACTGTTTGAGTTCATTTGTTTTAAGCACAGCATATCTAAGCTATAGTCTTGTATGCGTTTAAGTAAGCCAGCTGGCCTGTATGCGTGTCGGAGCAGCACCGAGAGAGGGCTTTTGTGTGTTGACATTTGGAAATGGCAGATTTGCGGGGCCTCCCCTGCCCCTGACGTCAAGGCAGATTTCTTTCAGTGTTAATCTGCAGGCTTAATCCTATGTTATGTTCCTCTCTAGTGATGCAGCCTCTGTGAGCGCTCTATAAAGCCCTGTAGCTGAGGGTGTACAAAAGCATGGTGGAGCTACCCTGTAACCATTGTCTTAGAGAGAGAGAGAGCTGTAGTTCACCCAGGGTAGCCTGCATCCTGATGTCATTCAATCACAAACAGCATGACAGAAGAGAGAGAGAGAGAGAGACATGAATCCAGACAGACCCAAATTACATAAAGCAAAATCTTTTCAAGTTAATGAGCAGAGCTGCACCACTGACCTGCCAGGGAAATGTGTCCCACTTGCCCAGCTCTCTTTTTTTGATGGTGGAAAATACAAAGCACGGTATTGCTCGCTCCTGTAATTCCAGCTCACTGTGCAGTTTTTGGACCCGTCATGGTGGTCATACAGGATCAGAGCAGCTGATATTTTGTAGTTGCTGCCAGGCCACAACAGGGCACCAGGGAAATCTGCTCACGACAGGATGTTCTTGGCTAGAGGTCGAGGTCAGAGGAATTGGACAGGAGGTTCTTCGATAACAAAGCTGATACACATTCCCCAGTCATTATAAGAGTACCCAGTTGGTTAACAAACAGGTAATTTGCTAACCGAGAGAGAAGTTGTAGTTGACATCCAGCTAATCTTAGTAGTTTTACAATGTGCAACACCCCCCCCCCCCACATGTGCAATTAAGTCATTTGCAATTACCTGTAAATACTCTGTAAATAAAATTGTTATTGCTTTTATTATTTATATTATGTGTATATAGTGGTAATTTATAGTGTATTGCTATCCCTTTTCTGCTGTGACACTGAAAAGTTCCCCACTGTGGGACTAATAAAGGGTTATCTTGCCTTATCTTAAAATTTGGAGCCCCGTCTCAGATCACTCCCTCTTCACTATGTAGTGCACTTTGCGGGTCATGAAATAGCAGCAGCTATGGTATGCCTGCTGTATAGTGATGTCTGTATTTGGTTTAAAAGTGGTGCACTATGTAGGAATAAGTGATGTGAGACAGTGCTGATGGTCTCTTGTCCTCAGAAAGTAAAAAGGACAGCTGTGCAGATGGAACTTTAGCTGTGTCCCTGCACAGAACTTATGTGTTTGTTAACTCTGAGCTGTTTTGAGACACCGCTTCACAGTGATGTGCGTTGAAAGCTGTAGTTTTTGATGTAGTGAAAGCTTCAGTTTACATCATTGTCAAGCTGTTAGCAAGTAAGACAGATTTGGTCCTCTCAGAAGGCTCTCAGAAAAGTCTCTGAAGCTTGGTCACTGTATTCTGCCATGTTTCCCCGACACAAAACAAACCCACACTGAGTTTTTGAAACAGTAATACTCACCATCAGGACATTTACCATGGTCTACTGTGAAACCAGTGATGGTTTCATGTCTAATACATACAGTAGTCTTATACAAATGTCTTTCATAGCCTGCTGTCGTCATCATCTGGAATCATCTAGACCTACTGCTGGCTTAGCCTTTACAGCTCTGTCAATAAGTAGTGATGCACTGATACCGGATCGGTACCTGGCACCCATACTGGCTCTTATACACAGTAACGATATCGGCAATAGAGAGAACCAATACCATGAAGCTTACTGAAGCCTTACATTTTATTTAATTTGTTTTACGTAGAACATTTCTGTTTTCAGATTTTATGAAACCACACATTTAAACAGCCAGTAAAATCCAGTCATAGACAGTTATTACCATTAAACTTTTCATTACAGCTCTCTCCACTTTCTCTCCATGTGCTGTTTTTGTTTTTGGAGTTTCAGCAGCTGGTTTAAAGACTAACACACACTGAAGTTCAGTACTTTTTACACAGAGACGTGGATCTGAATGTGAAATCACTGCAGAAGCTCTTTCTGTTTCTAAACTGGTGTTTAATCACTGCTCTGAAATGGGAATTTTACACACTGATTAAAAAGCTGTTTGGTGAAGCTTCTTCAGATTCTGCTTCCCTACCTGCACGTGTTTCTGCATTGTGGACATTCTGATTTTTTCAAATGTGCAGCTCCTCAACCAGTAAACGCTGATCTTTCAAGCTTATTAGATCTTTATTTGGAATCACATATAAAAAAGTACAGCCTATAAAAAGTGGAGAGTAGAGAGCATCTATCCAGTATTTATATCAGAGTTGGGATCAGTATCGGTACTCTGTATTGGCAGATACTTGTATCTCTATCAGGGAAAAAGCATTCTCAAACATCCCAAGAATCAGAAGCCATGAGCACATCTTAGCAGCATTCTTAATGAAGTTAAAATAGTTTTGTTTAGAGATGGGTGTGGGATTTCATGAAAAGAATACCTCTCCAACTGTTAAGCTTTTGGCCTTGTGTTGCAGCCAGTGGCACATGGAACATTTCACTGGTAGAAGGAAGAATGGATTCAGTTCAATACCAGCAAATTTTGGAAGATAACATTACTCTCATCAGAAAAGAGGACAGTATTCACAGCAATATGACCTGAAACCCTGTTACTAACCTTACAGATATGAATGTTATTTCAGTATAAAGGTAATTTGAAAATGTTCTATATCAGCATCTACCCACAGCTCCTATACCAGTGCACCCCTGCTGGCTAGAGCCTGACTTATGAAGTGACCACAAGAGGGGGAACGTGATTGTACTGATCAGGGCTGATTATAATCATGGTGCTTTTCAGTCGGCAGGTTGCCTGTTTGTATATAAAATGGCTACTGAGTAAAAAACTGGTTGAGGGCAGACTATTTAGAATCATTAGTTGAGGGGTCTTTTATTTTTGTCTTAAATTTGAAACATATTTGAACTAATTTAATCTTTTTTTTTAATATATCTAGCTTCATGTACCCTGTCGGAGGGGGACTTGGACCACCGCAAGGTAAGAAGCTGATATCTTGGTGCATTTATACTAGTCTGTTTAAAGACTTTGCTGCAAGGGTATTGTTATCTTCTCTTGAACTTGGTTTCTTACTCTCCATCGTTAGAAGTCGTATTGCTAAAATTAGCTCAGAGAGCTTCACATGCTAAAAATATAATTGTTGCTGCTTCCTGCTTGAAATCCTGAAAGCCTTCTTTATTCGAATTAAAATGTTCTGCCTTGTTTTTTCTTGACAAGTGCTTTTAGGGAAGGGACAGTTTTGCATTGGACTTGTGGCTTAAGCCACTCGTTTAAAGTATTAGTAGAGTCAGTGCACGTTGCTGTGCCATGGAGGCGGATTAGACGTTGTTGTCTAATCTGTAGGACCGCTTGTGTTTAGTTAATCAAATCAAATCTTTGTATTTTGGGAATATTTAATAATATTTAAATTCCTTATCCTGCATGCTTTGACGTTTGCTTTCTGACAGGAATGATGCCCATGCAGCAGCAGCAGCAGCAGGGCTACCCCATGGTCCCGGTCATGCAGCCCAACATGCAGGGCATGATGGGAATGAATTTCGGAGCCCAGATGCCTCCCGGTGCCATGCCCATGCAGGTGATACTTTTAAGACAGTATTATTGTCAGAGTTTTATTTGTCCCTGATGTAACTGAACCAAAGCTCTCACTTTTGCCCTGGTCTGATGTTCTCTGACACAGTCAATTGACACATTGTTTGGCCTAATATTAAATAAACACCTGGTTGACTAGGTCGTTTTTGAAGTAACATATTTCTTCACATATTTTATCATTTGACTATTTTATCTGAAAGATTGTGTACAATAAACAAAAATATTTCCCCTCTGAAAAGGTATAAAAATAATATAAATAGGAAAAGGAAAGTAGGATGGATTCTCGGTTTTAGCTCATTTAAAACATATTTACTATAGTTTACTATATTTACATATTTACTACTAACTTTTTGATGCCATCTCATACCTTGCATAATTTTATTTTCTTTGACACATCATTTTAGGTTTTCTGGTGATGGCTGGCATTAAAGCAAGTTTTCTTTAATAAGCTTTGGCATTTCTTCTCTCCTAGCACTGATTTAATTGTTGAGTAGCTAGCAGCCAGTTTTTCAGAAGCTGTAGGTTTAAGGAAAAACTAAAAAAGCAGTTCTTCCAAATATCTCCAATATCGTTGGAGAAATCAGGCAATAATAGTGAGCCTGGCTTCATGTTTCACTGTAATAATCTTGCCTTGTCATTAGGGGGAAAGAAAATATCAATATATTGAAGTATTGAAGTGTTCTGAACATTGTATTGATTTTTTTTTTATTATTAATCGTTTACATCAAAGAATGTTGGCAGATAGTAGTTCATTTTGTGTAGTGTTTAAACCCTGACCGTTGTTTTTGTTTTTTTGGCTATGATATCCTTCAATTTAAATTCCAAAATGTATATCACAGTATATCGCCTTGCTCACAGTATCACAATATATTGCTGTATTACGAATCGTAACCCCTGTGTCGTGATGCATATTGTAATGCCAGGTTCTTGCCAGTACACATTCTTTAATTAACTCCGTACTGCTGAGACTGAAAACTTTATTCTACACACTGTCTACAAATGTTTGTTTCTACTAGTTGCTTTTCATGTATTTTGGTGCTAAAAAATACTTTAGGAAATGACTGACTACAGTGTGCTTTCTTCTGCTTTTGCGTGCAGGGTGGGATGGCCATGGGGATGCAGGCGCCAGGCATGCAGTTCATGGGTCAGCCACAGTTTATGGGCATGAGAGCCCCCGGACCACAGTACCCTGCTGACCTGCAGAAACAGATGGCAGAGGAGCACCAGTGAGCATATTTGCTGTAATACTGCATAAAGAGAAAGTGTGTTGCTAAGCTTCCCTCTCATTCGTTGTTTGCGTGTATGCAGAAAGCGCTTGGAGCAGCAACAACGCATGCTGGAAGAAGACAGAAAAAGGAGGCAGTTTGAGGAGCAGAAACAGAAACTACGTCTACTGAGCAGCGTCAAACCCAAAGTGAGCCTATTAAAACTCCATTCCCCTGTTACATCCAGCATTTTAGAGAAGACCTTGACTGATACTGTATTAAATATGGACATACACAATTCCACCTGAATTTGATTTGATTTTGAGACAGAATGATGGTGTAATATAGACAGTTACTCCATAATTGCACCGGTCACTGTGTGTAGGGGCCTACTTTTAAAGCCAGTGCCGTTTGATTCAGTGGTGAAATCCAAGAATCTAAGACCACAAAGAGCAATTTTACAAACAGCTGTGTACAAATATACAACAATTGGGATGACCCAACGACCACATTGATCTGTTGGTGAAACGTCATCCCTCCTAGATATTCCACAATCAGCTGTGAGTTGTGTTAGTGAAAAGTGAAAGCCATATCCATGGCTAAGCAGCTGCATGCAAGCCTTACATCACTGAGCACAGTGCCTATGGACTCTCTATCTGGTGGTCTGACAGTCCAGTTTCCAGGACCTAGACCTCTTAGTTTCAGTGAAAAGAAATCGTATCGCTTCCAACTTTGTGGAAACAGTTTGGGTAAGGCCCTTTTCTGTACCAGCATGACTGTATGTGCCCCAGTGCACAAAGCAAGGTCAATAAAGGATTTTTTTAAAGAAGTTTATTGTTTAAGAGCTTGACAGGCCTGCACAGAGCCATGTCCTCAACCACACCTTTGTGATGAACAAGAGAGTCTGGCTCGCAATCTCCGTTCTAGTTCAACATCAGTGCGTGACCCACAAATTGCTCTTTTGGATGACTGAGCAAAATGTCCCACAGACACACTCCACAATCTTGTATAAGGCCATCCCAGACAAGGGGAAGCTGTTATAGTTGCAAATCATATAAGCTCCTGTAGTGTAATGTGTAGGTGTCCCAATACTTTTGTCTAGGTATATGTCTCATGTGTATTGGCCTCAACTGTATATAATGATCGATTCTAATGCGCTAAGAAAATCCTCTACTTATCTGTTACCTGTCCACCTAAACCTTCACAAACCACTTCCATCTGCCCAGACTGGGGAGAAGAGTCGAGACGACGCATTAGAAGCCATCAAAGGGAACTTGGATGGGTTCAGCAGAGACGCCAAGATGCATCCCACTCCATCTTCACAGTCTAAGAAACCAGGTATGCTCTAGCCTGTTGCCCACTCATATCATCACCCATTACAGCAGTCACCGAATAGCCTTTAATATAAGTCAAGTCAGATTTATTTGTATAGCGCTTTTTACAACTGTTGTCGTCACAAAGCAGCTTTACATAATTAGTACTTTACATAATTAGTGAGCAAGCCAAACGGCGACAATGGCAAGGAAAAACTCCCTCAAAGCTGGAGGAAGAAACATTGGGAGGAACCAAGACTCACAAGGGGGACCTCTGGTCAGAACTATTTAAACATTAATGGTAAAAATGACTAAACCAGATACAACAGAAAGTTAATAGTGGTGATAATAATAGTGGCAGACAGCCACAAGACCATCTAGGTTTCAACACGGCAACCAAACAGGCAGCAGCGGCAGGCGGGAGAGCCGCCGATCCGCCATGGGTAGTGGCGGGTGGGGGGGCCCGCTGGCCGGACTGGTAGGTGGCAGCTGGTTTGATGCAGGTAGAGGGGACCTCAGCAGGCAGTCTTCCAGCAGGTTGGGCTGGGTGGCCATTAACTTAAAATTAAGGTAAAAAAAGAAAGAGAAAGTTAGTTCTGAGAGGAATTTTATGGAGGGCGGAGAATGTTGAGCATCAGCATCAGAGTGTGTCTGATGACTCCGGCAGGTCTGATTATAACAGCCTAATTAAAAGGAGAGAGCCAGAAGGTAACACAGACACGGGTGCACCCTGAAAACACCAGCATCTATCTGCTCCACCGTCAACAAACCTGAGTGCTGAGTGATCGTGTGTAGGCAGCGAGACGACAGCTCCAGCATCTCAGTGTACTACAATTCCCTGGGTCCGTGAACCCCTGGACCTGCAGCCCTTATCTAAGAAACATTAATTACCAAAAGCTAAACTAAACAGATGAGTTTTTAGCTTAGATTTAAAGATTGAGACGGTGTCTGAATCCCGAACATTATCTGGAAGGTTATTCCAGAGTTGGGGGGCTTTATAAGAAAAGGCTCTTCCCCCTGCTGAGGTTTTCTGAATTTTGGGCACGAGTAAGAGGCCAGCACCCTGAGATGTAAGTAGTCTTGATGGTTCGTAATATACAATAAGATTCCGCAGGTACTCAGGAGCGAGGCCATGTAGGGCTTTATATGTTAATAGAAGAATTTTGTATTCGATACGGAATTTAACTGGGAGCCAATGAAGTGCTGATAGAACTGGACTGATATGGTAAAATTTTCTAGTTTTAGTAAGGACCCTGGCTGCAGCATTTTGCACCAGCTGAAGTTTATTGAGGTTCCTGCTGGAACAACCTGACAGTAGTGCGTTACAATAATCTAGCCTTGAGGTAATAAAAACATGTACTAGCTTTTCTGCATCTTGTAGTGATAAGGAGTTTCTTAGTTGGGGATGTTCCTAAGCTGCATAAAGGCTGTTCTACTAATATTAGCTATATGTTGCTTAAATGATAGCTCTGAATCAAATGTGACACCAAGATTTTTAGCTGCTAAACTAGGAATGATGGAAGCATCGGCCAAGTCTAACATTAAGTCTGATAGTTTATGTCTAGTGTCTTTTGGACCTAAAAGGAGAACCTTGGTTTTGTTACTGTTAAGAAGAAGGAAGTTATGTGACATCCAGAGTTGTATATCCTTTACACAGTCCTCCATTTTCTGTAGTCTAAATTTATTGTCAGGTTTGGCTGAAATATAGAGCTGTGTGTCATCTGCATAAAAATAAAAATTAACGCCATGTCTGCTTATAACTGAGCCCAGTGGTAACATGTATAATGTAAATAATAGCGGTCCTAAAATTGAGCCTTGTGGAACTCCATATCTTACTTCTGCGTAGTTTGAAGATAAATCTTAGATATGATTGGAACCATGATAGGGCTGTCCCTGTGATCCCAACCATTTTCTCTAATCTTTCTAGTAATATAGAATGATCTATTGTATCAAAGGCTGCACTAAGGTCTAGTAGGACTAATAAAGATATGTAGCCTTGATCAGAGGCAAGAAGGAGATCGTTCATAATCTTCACTAGGGCTGTCTCTGTGCTGTGATTTGGTCTAAATCCGGACTTGAATTTCTCATACATGTAATTTTTCCTCAGGTATAAGCAGAGTTGTTGGGCCACAGCTTTTTCTAATATCTTAGATACGAATGTTAAGTTGGAGATGGGTCTATAATTAGATAATATGCTAGGAACAAAATTTGGTTTCTTGATTAAAGGTTTTATAACTGCTATTTTAAGGGTTTAGGGTACATGCCCAAGGCAAAGGGATGAATTTACAATTGTTAAAAGGGGTCTGCTGAACCCATTATATGACAATAACGATACCACTGCGCTGCTGTCAACCTTACAGAAGGACAAGAGGGACACACAAAGACGTTAGCCGGTCACGCTGTTTACGTTTTGTCCGTTGGTACCAGTAGCTTATGACACCAAGTCTGTTCTCGACCAGAGCATGTTTTTTTTTTTTTTTTTTTTTTTTTTTTTTTTTTTTTTTGCCCTCTCAAAATAGGATGTCTTCAAGATGTTTCTAGACTGGGGTTCCTCTCCTCTTTTCTTGTTATCTCTCCTGTATGTTCAGCTCATTATGTGTGTGTATACACAGTGAAGAGCTTGTCATCACTTGAATTCCTGTCTGTTTGACTGTCAGAACAACATCGTTGGTCTCATTTGCCCTCATGTTCCCCATTCTCATTTAGAGTGCGCTTCACTGCACAAAACTCATTACATGAAGTAGGACGGGTATGATTTGCCCGGCTGTATGTGTACATCTGGGGAACCGAAAGCACCTGTTTGTCTCTCTGCGACACTCTAGTTCATGTCATCCCACCACTGTCAGTGTAACTGGTGTTGTGCGTTGTGTCTGTCATTATTTTCTGTTTTGTGTTCGCAGACTCATCGCCATCTCACTCCTCTGTCCCCCCTCAGTCACTCCCCCCTGCTTTCGCAGAGGATGATGATGAGTTTAGCGACTTTATGCAGGGGCCCGTCGGTGGCTCCTCCCTCTCTTTCCCCCCTCCCTCCCTCCCTCCATCATCCTCTTCCTCAGTTGTCAGTAGTTCGCCCTTAAAAGTGGGTCCCACTTCCTCTGGCCCTGTCCCTCACTCTCTCACTGCCTCTCTGCCTCCCTCCACTGCCCCCCCACACTCTTCTGTCATCTCCAGCTCCCAATCTGCATTCCAAGGTAACTCCTGTCTCACTGTCTTTTCTTTTATTATTATTATTTATTTATTTTGCTTCATTCTTCATCACTCATGTACGTTGGTATTGTGTCTGCTGTGTGTCTGGAAAAGGACTGATGGCCAGAGCTGTACCAATACTGTGGTTCATTGGCGATTTTTCACAAGTCAGGTCTTGAGCTTGCAAGTGGCACAGCTGTCTAAGCTTTTTTTTTCCTGCTGTGGCCACAAATGTGATATACCCTTTCATGGCCCAAAAAAGACTGAAAGAGCAGAATTGGCCTTGCTCTCTTTGGATGTTTGAGTGAGATACTAGCCAGCATGGGTGTCTGTTGGGTGTCTGTTGGCTGACTTAACAGAATGTACAGTTGGCGTTTTTACGCCAAATTTGGCATCAGACAGATGTTAATTTGCTGTATCTGTACTTATTCTGGTTTTTGGGAATTGGTGCTTTAGTAAAAGTCTTGGACTCAGTAGGTCTGTAGTAAGTTGCATATGTTTGAGTTGGGCCTGCTGCAGCCTCTGTCATCCCCCCCTGATAAGGAGGTTAGTGTGACTAGGGCTGAGCGGGAGGTCTGCGTCTCAGCGTTGGTATCTGGAACTCTGCTACCTTGTTGGAGTTCCAGAGGCTGACTGGGAGATAACATGCTTATAGAGAGATGCGTATCCTGCTGGAGCTCGGCATGTGTGTTGTAGTCTCAACAGCACTGCCTGACAGCTGGATTCGAGTGCTTGCTTGGTTCTCAGGCAGGCAAGCTAATCAAATCAGTATGTGTTCCATATTGAAGGTTAGTAGATGCCATGATAGTTTTGGTCTTTCAGGGGCACTTTTTTAATTTTATATATATATATATATATATATATATATATATATATATATATATATATATATATATATATATATATATATATATATATTAGCACTCAACAATGTATAAACTTGCATATGCTCTTAGATTGTGCCATAACTGCAGCCGTTCAATGACCTGTTCTCCAGGCCCATCTCTGGAAGAGAAGCTCTTTTCATCATGCGATTTATCGGCCGACAAGAAGGCCCAGGTCAGCTTTAGGTCGCGGCAGGCCCTTGCGGAGGTGGCCCCCAGAGCCCAGGTCTCAGTTCAGTTCCACAGCAGTTCCAAAGCCCGCAACTGGGCCAGCTCCCCCGATGACCTCAGTGCTGCCTTCACCGTGGAGACAACCCCTGAACCTACATCTGCTCCCAGACCTCCACCAGTGGCAGAAACCCCACCTAAGCAGGTGTCTAATGCCAGCGGTGAGAAGAAAAGTTGCCTCGTCCCTCCTTTCGTCTGTCCTGTCAGCTGCACTCACTCGCTCTTTGCTTTTACTAATCATGAAGCGCCGCTGGAAGTTTCGGATCTGATTTTCTTTACTAAACCAGAATCAGCAGTGCATGAATGTGATTTGATTATACAGCCGATACACGGCTCTTTCCAATCCCAGCGCTTAGAACCTAGGAAGCTCATCTGCTCCATCCTGAAAAGCTAATATCAGAACCTGGCTTGATTTCATTCAGGAATCTGATCCCGTTTCTTGTTGTATGGTGTCAGTTAGACAGGCTCAAGGAGGTGTCCTGAAGGTAAGAGCCTCCAGGGTTTCTCAGACTCTGAGGAAGGACCTCGTCTTTTTTCCTTCTGCCAGCACTGGGAGTATTTCTCATTCCTCCCCCGACCTGCTCCTCGTTAGAGAGTCCCGACAGCCTGACAGCGTGGGGAGATGGGCTGCGTCTCTGGAGATCCGCTGGAGTTTTACCTGCTGACTCACCCCGTGCCCTGCCTCTGCCTTCGCCTTTACTCGCTGTAACCTTCTTGGAGGGGCCAGAGCTTCTTGTGCATGCTGGAGATTGGGCTTTGGTCTGATGCAGCATTCTCTGTTTTCCTCCTCTTCCTTTCTCTTCAGCTAGTATAAAGAATGATTTTGAGGCAAGCCTGATTGGAATATTGCGGCATGGTTGCCTGACGCAAATAACGTTACTAACATCGATAACATAAATTGTTTTGGGTTTTTTTTCCCCCACTCACGTATGCAGGTTGCTAAAGGTGGGTGAAAATGATTGTGTACATTATCATTGTTAGCAACCAAGACATCCCCGCTGATAGTTAATTTCCATATAAAAACAAATGATGTAGAAATTGATAGTAACAGCTATGGAAAAAAGTGTACGTCTTCAAATTGCATCAAGTGGCAATCGTCGGGGTCGAAGCACTGACCGCTATTATGGAGCCCAAACAGCACAAATGATGGGTAATGTTACCCATGTTGGGCCTCAAAAGGAGACTTGAACATGATGAATTTACATAGTTAAATAATTTTAAAGCTGTTGCCCCTGTTTTTTGGTCTTGTAGTGGAGCAGAATTCACCAGCTACAGCGGATCTGACTCTGCACTGCACCTTTTTCCACGTCCAATTAATTTGTCACCTCTAAATATCAGTGAACCCCATGGTGACTGCATATTTATTCGGCATCTCCCTTTTAGTTCAGTTCGTCTTTATTCAGCACTTTTCACACCAGATGTCGTCACAAAACAGCTGTTTAGAAATCCACACTCAAGAAACATGAGGGTTACATGCAGGACAAGATGCTTATTCGGCTAGCTGGCTGATTGTACGGACAGCCTTGCTGAAGTAATACAGAGTGTAGTGAAAACAGCATGGCGTCAGTGGAACATCTGCACTTGGCTCTCTCTGCACAGCAGGTGTGCTGTAGGCATCAGGCAGACTCGCTAGACCTAGCATGCAAAACTGTGCTGCCCTGCTACTATGTCTCACTGCTGTCATTCTTTTGCCACAAGCAGGTGTTGGCGTCTTCCCCCAGCAAGAAATCCAGCCCATGGTGCCAACTTGGCTCTACAATGACTCTCTCATTCCAGGTAATTAGTGACACGGGACGTTTATTATAAACAAGCCTTTTCGCCATTACCCCAAATGAGAGCGGCCGGCCAAGATTTGTTTGGTGTCCATTTCTTTAGCTGCAAGGCTAAATCTTTAGACAGGCTACTATATACAGTCATGCCCGAAAGTATTCATACCCCTGTCAAAGTTTGACTTAAATTTACTTTTATTTAACCAGAAATTATATTTTTGCCTGGAAATGACACAGGCATCTCCCAGGAGATAACACGATGATGTACAAGAGGCATCATTGTGGGAAAAAATATTTCTCAGCTTTTATACACATTTGAACAAAAAGTGGCATGTCCAAAATTATTCATACCCTTCTCAATAATTAATAGAAAAGCCTTTATTGGCTATTACAGCAATCAAACGCTTCCTGTAATTGCTGACCAGCTTTTTGCATGTCTCCACTGGTATTTTTGCCCATTCATCTTTAGTGATGAGCTCCAACTCTTTGAGGTTCGAGGGTCTCCTTGCCATCACCCTGATCTTTAGCTCCCTCCACAGATTCTCAATTGGATTCAAGTCAGGACTCTGGCTGGGCCACTGCAAAACATTAATGTTTTTGTCTGCTAACCATTTCTTCACCACTTTGGCTGTGTGTTTTGGGTCGTTGTCGTGCTGAAATGTCCACCGGTTCCCAAGGCCAAGTTTCTCTGATGTTGTTGTTGAGAATCTTGATGTATTGCTCTTTTTTCATGGTGCCATTTACTGCGATCAAGTTCCCTGGTCCATTGGCTGAAAAACACCCCCAAAACATTAGGTTCCCACCACCATGTTTGACAGTGGGGATGGTGTTCTTAGGGTTGAAGGCTTCTCCTTTTTTACGCCAAATGGTGCACACATCATTGTGGCCAAACAATTCAATTTTTGTTTCATCTGACCATAAAACAGAACACCAGAAGTCTTCTTCTTTGTCCAGATGAGCATTTGCAAAGGTCAAGCGGGCTTTTGTGTGCCTTTTCTGGAGAAGTGGTGTCCTCCTTGGCCTGCGTCCGTGGAACCCAGCAGTGTGCAGTGTCCGTTGAACTGTCTGCCTTGAGATGTCGCCACCAGCAGAGTCCAGATTCACCAGGATGGCCTTGGTGGTGATCCTTGGATTTTTCTTCACCTCTCTCACTATTCTCCTGGCCAGCACTGGTGTCACTTTTGGCTTCCGACCACATCATCTGAGATTTTCCACAGTGCGGAACTTCTTGTATTTTTTAATAATACTTTGCACTGTAGCCACTGGAACTTGAAAACATTTTGATATGGCTTTATAGCCCTTTCCTGACTTGTGAGCGGCCACAATGCACAGCCGCAGGTCCTTAGTGAGCTCCTTTGTCTTAGCCATGACTGTCCACAAACCAACTGCAGAGAGCTGCTGTTTTTCTCCTGTTGAGTTGATTAAAACAGCTGTTCCCAATGAATCAGGGTAATTAGGATGCTTTAAAACAGCTTGGACTATTTGGAATGGTATAGAACTTTGGATTTTCCCATATACTGTGACAGTTTTCAAAGGGTATGAATAATTTTGGACATGCCACTTTTTGTTCAAATGTGTATAAAAGCTGAGAAATACTTTTTCCCACAATGATGCCTCTTGTACATCATCGTGTTATCTCCTGGGAGATGCCTGTGTCGTTTCAAGGCAAAAATATAACTTCTGGTTAAATAAAAGTAAATTTAAGTCAAACTTTGCCAGGGGTATGAATACTTTCGGGCATGACTGTATATATTTTACATAAATATTATATAAATCTTTTTTTACACAGGCAGAGACCTCTCATTTCTTAGCCGTGCTGAAACCCTAAGTGCTGTATTTTTGTTTTGTGCAGACATGTTCAAGAAGGTCTTGGAGTTCACCATGACTCCAGCAGGCATCGACACAGCCAAACTCTACCCCATCCTGATGTCGTCAGGTCTGCCCCGAGAAGCTCTGGGTCAGATTTGGGCCTCAGCTAATCGCACCACGCCAGGAAAGCTGACCAAAGAGGAGCTGTACACTGTACTGGCCTTGATTGGAGTGGCACAGGTAGCTGTGGGGTTTTCTGTTTATTTTCCTTATACAAACATACCCGGAGTGCAGTCACTGTGAAAATATGGAAGTGTATTAGGCCAAACTGTGGCCTACATTTTGGCCCAGTTCACTCCCATTACATGACGGATAAGTCAGCATGCTAAAGCTCTAGGGACGCTCCCAAGCGGCACAGTGGTTCCCATTGCTGGGAGCAGAGTTCTGTTCCTAGTGAGGCCATCATGAGTGTTTTTTTTCATAGGTTTCTGTTTCCTTGTTCGTTTGGAATCAGGTTTCGCGTGTGGGTATAGCATTTCACGTGTAGGAATTTACCCAGCTCAGCCATAACAACCATCTCTGCTACATTCTTTAACAGCTTACTGTTACTTCACTGCTTATGGTGCACATGAGGGACTAGCTGCCATACTACCCATTTTCTTCAGTGATTCCATGACTATGACTAAGCCCTGTTTTTTAATGACTGAATACGGATGTTAAACTTTGGCAATAGTTTGTAAGTCGCTTCACCATTTCCAAGTTGGCCGGACGTTCCACCATTGCTTGCTCCATGATCCTTTGGTCTGCAGATATACACAGCTCTAGAAAAAGAGCTGTGTATATCTTAAATTTGCATCTCTACATGTAAGGCAGGCATTTTATTCCAGGCATATCATCAAACAAAGCTGAGTTAGCTGAATTTGCAGACTGTAAATGGCAAGTCACCCAACATCAATGTTAAAGACTTAAGACATGAAAGCTGTGATTTGCCGTCAAGGTTTTTTCACTGTAGTGATTTCTGAATGCTCTCAAAGTTCAAATATTAGTATGGTGGTGTTTAAATCTGAATAATAATTTATTAGCATTATATGAGCAATTGTTTTTAAGCAGTTGTCATTTCTTCAAATAAATGCTCTAAATGCTCTTAATTTAAGAATTTGCAGGAGATTCGGTTCTTGACGGCCAAACAGAACAGCAGCAGAGGACGTAATTATTCACTGAACCATATAGTATCAAATTTTTATGGGTTTATCAGAACTAAGATTCAGTTACCAAAACTTGAAAAGGAAACCCAACAGATGTTTGGTCTCAAAGGGAGATACTTGTGCCACCAAACTCCTTATACTGTCCTACAACATGATGCAATACTCTGAAAGATGCAGCGCTTGCCTGTGTGTATTGAGCATTCGCTCTTGCAACCGCAGGTCAGTAGCTGTCATGCAGTAATTAGCCAATGAAAAGGGTCGAAGTCCAGTAATGAGCTCTGCAATTAATGACAGCATGCCATCATGTCATCAGCACTACTTTTATCATTTAGCAGAAGGTCTCAACAAGGTGCTGGCTTTAGGGTTTATATCCTTAATTATGAGATTACTCTGGTGTAAAACATACATTGCAGAAAGGTTATACCCTGCTGTGCACTTGCCAGAGGTGGTCTTGTCTGCTAATGATGATGAATTCTTTGAGGTTCCCAGCGTGTATTGATGTCAATGTGAGTTATTGTTTTCCTTTTTTATTTATTAAAAAAAAAAAAAGCCTATCCCTGTCTCAGACTGTGGCACAGGCTGTGGGGGGTGTAAGATAACGCTGAGTCGTGCAGCGAAGCAGCAGCAGCCCAGGTGAACAGCGCTGACGAGAGCCGTCTTATCTCCCTGAGCCCAAACTCCATGCAGCTGCACCCCTGGGAGCCGGCAAAGCCATCAGCGCTTTCGCTGCCACCACTGCCGCTGCTAGCGCTCGTACAATAAGAAGCTTTTTGTGATGGAAATGTTCTCCTCTTTAGGGAACTGCGCCTCCTGCGCCAGCTTAGCAGAATGATGGCGGTGGGAGTATGAGAAGGAGGGGTTGAGCTATATGGGTGAGAGCTGTGAACGATGGGAGTTGACGTTAATGACTAATTTAGGCGAACGTCTCCCTCCGCCTCTCGATAGAGTTGAAGAACCGTGAGTTGCGGGGAGGAGGCCTATTGTCTGACCTCTTTGCTTTTTAATTGTGACTTGCTAATCTTTTTTTTTTTTTTTTTTTTTTTTTCCTCCACATAAGCCGAGCAGGAGTGGGCCTACGTGGCGCAGCACTAGATTAGGGACTAATCAGCAGAACTCACGTTTTCTGCATTATGTGCTGAAGTAGTGCTTCAGATTCGTGCTCATGCTTTTCCAAGCACACACTCTCCTCTAACCTCTTTTAAAGATCATTTAGTGAGTTCTTTTATGCTCAGCTGAGAATTGAAGCATGGTTAGTTCAGGCATGCCTATTTCGCTCTAGTTAGACGTTGGTGCTAGGAAGGGTTGGGACTGGTGGTAGGTATTATGGAATATCATGAGTATTTAAATGAGTGCTGATCTATTCTTCTATTCCCTTATTTGACATCTATCGCCTCTCTTCACTCTGATAAATGCAAACAGCTATAGTAATAAACTGAACATCACCATCTGCTCAGTCAGTATATAGACACGTATGTCATGACAGTACAAGAATTTCAATGATTTCGTTGAACAGTACTGTGTCTGGAGCAGAATGAGTTATAATGCACATCTTTTAATAATGAAATTTAATGTAGGGGTTCAACAATCAACACAATTAATAGATTATGCATGCAGGGTCCGAAATATACTTGGTTGAAATATATTTGGTTAAATGTGCCAGGCAATTAGCAGGGTACAGGCAGGATTCTTGTTTAGTTAAGTTTTGTTGGTTTCCTGGTATAGACCCAACTTTTTAGCACAGTCCTCCATTTTTCACCATTCACCATTTTTTAGCCTGCCTGCCTTATCCACTCCACAAGCACCTTAGAGTGTTTAGGGACATTGTCCAGTTTTAGCCTAGTTTTAACTGCTATGCTGAAGAATTCATTACTCCATCCGCTTGTACAGTGTACTTTTACAATGTATAGCCCCCACAGCATGATGCCACCACCATGCTTAACAGCTTGAACACTGTTCCTGGGGTCAAGTCCCTCACCTTTACTCTTTCAAACATACCTGTCCGTGTCAGTGTGGTTAGTTTCTGGTCTTTTCCATGGCATAATTGTGTAAAATGCCGTGAAGGTGATAGTTTGGGCCTTGGCAAAGTGGCTACACCTCTCAATAACCTGGTGTTTAACATGGTGATTTTAGGAATCTAATGTTGTTCAGAAGTTCTGACTCTAAAGACTGAGCTCGATGGAATTTCCCGTTGTACTGTGTGTTGCACAGTCCCAATTTTGCCACAATAATTATGTCCCTGATAGGGGTATATATGTTAAATGGTATTTATATACATATTATTATTGAGGTAAATGCTTAGTTAAGTTATAAGTCAGATGCTGTAATGTGTGTTACTACATAACTAAATGTGGGTCGCACTAATCATCTGTCTAAAATGACCTACACTTATGTGAATGTTGGTTGGTTGGTTGTTTCAGAGCGGGCTTCCAGTGATGAGTCTGGATATCCTGAGTCAGTTCCCCTCCCCTCCAGTGCCCAATCTGCCTGCGATGGCCATGACCATGCCCCCTGTGTTGGCCCACCAGCAGCCCATGATGGCACCTGCTGCACCTGCCGTCATGCCTATGCCTCCAAACCCACCGGCACAACCTCCCAACAATTTTGTCGCCAACTTCCCTCCCATTCAGGTAACCCCATGCGCTCCCAGGCAGTGATTCTTTTCCATTTGGAAGGGCGTGACATGGTCTACATCATTCAGTTGTGCTGAAAGTTTGGATATGGATGATCAGTCAAACTGGTCAAATTATTTTTAAACACCCTAAAATCGGGCGAATCTCTTTTTCAGGGGGCGAAGACGGACGATGACGATTTCCAGGATTTTCAAGAGGCCCCAAAAGCAGGGGGTGGAGATGATTCGTTTACAGATTTCCAAGGAGAGACGGTGGGAACCTTTCCTGGTGCGTCCTCCTCTCAAAGCAGGTATGAGCACGCCTAATTAGCCTGCCTCTGATCGCTTATTCCCCATTACATTTGCCCTAGATGGGTATGATGAGGATAACACCGTTTGTGTTGTACCATATTCTGAAACGGGCATCATAAAATGCTATTGAGTCGTGTTGCATCAGTTTCTTATGATGTGGTTCTGCTCACTTAGTTCCCTCTGTCTGGGCATGCTCTCCTGGAGCATCCAATAGTGCCTGCCTTTGTAATAGCTTGCAATAATCCACCAGACACACCAATTAAGCCCTGCCATCTTTGCTAATGAACCCATTTTAATGGGCAGCTGATAAGCTCGTGCCATTTTATTACTTTTCAAAACTGCATGGTGAGATTCTGTGCTCATGGGTGGGTTGCGGGGGGGGCAATTATCTAGGAGGGAGGGGGGGGAGAAAGGCTATTTTATCGGAGTGAGACAGCCTCCTGCAATTCTTTACTATCAGTATAGACAAAGGTCTTATTGTTTATTGGCATATCTGGTTCTCAAGAGTCTCTAATCATTGTCTAATTAAGGGAGAGAACCGAGAGTGGTGCAGGAAGGTAATGTGAGAACTCAGTGATGGTTTTTCACCAACAGAAGTGTGTTTTTAAGGGAAGGCGGAAATAGTAGGTGCACTGAGAATAAGAACATGGCAATATTCCACTGAAATAGCTGAATAGTGTGATTGGCAGAGAAGTCTGAGAAGCTAAAGTGATGCTTGACCTAGAGAATACATGCAGTCATGTGAACTGTATGACAAAAAAAAAAACATGGATATTTGATCTTAATTTAAGCAATATTGAGAGATGGAGGTTATATAACTAAGCACATAAAACCAAAGAAATTGCTTCTAAAAGAATAGACTACTTCTAAAAGAATGGCTACACTGTCTAAAGGTACCTAAAATTAGAATCCAGTGCAGCACATCAGCTGCAGGAAAAAAAAAAAGGATTTTTGAGAGGCTTGTCTCATTTAAACCTCAGACACTAAGTTTTGGTTTTTAAGATAAGCATTTAAGTAGTAATAAATATGGGGTTGTCCTAACATGTCTAACTATTCTTCATAAGTGCAAAAATACACTGCATGGGTACGCGTTCTAATTATTTAGTTTCAGGATGCATGCGAACCATGGATTAATCGCCAAAGTTGAACCGTAGCAGTGTGGAATGCCGCTGTTACTGTTTGCAGTATTAGTTCCCTCAATCTGGACGCAGAGCTGCAGTGAAATCATACAGACCGAGCAGCTGTCTGTCACATGAACTGAGAGTGTGAATACAACCGTTATGGAGCCAAAAGACAACACAGCCCATGTCTGCAGCGACATCACTCTGTTGTGTGAGGGAGAGAGCGGAGTTTTTTTAGTGTGAGGTGTAGGAGTCTCATGTGGACACAGGCTGAGTGCAAAAAGAAACCGTTAACCAAAACAAGCCAAGGTTGCTTGTTCCGACGCGAGCAGAGGAGGGTCGACGTTATTGTGCCTCCATCCAATAAGTCATTCATACAAATGTAGCAGAAACATCAAATGCTTTCAAACTGAAAGCTAAAATGACTGTCTCTCATTTCTCTACCAAAATAATTGTTTGGTACAGCCATCTGTAGCTCAGCTGGGTTTACAGAGTGCAGAGTGAGGCTCTTCCTGGCCGTAAGGACAGAGGAGGAACTCATGGCCAGAATTAGAAAAACAGGAGATGAGTGAACTTTAGAGAAATGCTAAGGAATACTGACATGACTGTGTGTGTGTGTGTGTGTGTGTGTTGTGTCTGTAGTGTTCCTGCCATGCTGACTCCAGTGTCTGGCTCGTCATCCTCCTCGTCCTCTGATAAGTATGCAGTGTTCAAACATCTGTCGGTGGAACAGCCGACAGAACCCACGCCTGCTGTCTCAGGTACCGCCCGATAACAGCATTAAACATTCACGCAACACACACACACACACACACACACACACACACACACACACACACACAAAAACCTTCCAAAACAAAACTCTTCCTGTGTTTCAGGATCTGATCAATCACAGATGAAAACTGCAGATGTTAAGAGTTATATACTGCATGTTAAGTGAAAATGCAGCAAGTAATATTATACATTAAATAATATATATAGTCAACTTACCAAAAAAAAACAAAAAAACAACCAAACCATGAAGACTGCCTAAAAACAAAATTAACTCATGTTTTGCATATCGTGGTGTGTGTGTGCTTTTTTTTTTTTTTTTTTTCCCTCCAACTTTATAATAAAAAAAAAATAGCAAAATATCACCCTGCTTACAGATTTGCAGTAGATTGAATCATAACCCCTGTATGTATTTGTATGACCCATGATACATATTGTATCACCAGGTTCTTGTCATACAATTCACACTTTGCCACTGACACCAGATTAGTCTGCGCTGTTTAATCAAAACTATTGTAACGAATTCAACTTAATGTCTAATTAATTTGAATAATTTTTACTGTATAAAATTACAATTTATAGTGGCTTTTTTTTTTTTAAGCTCCTTGAAATCAGTATCGGTGACAACAATTCCCAGCTCTTTTAGTTTGGGACTACAGTGTTGTTCACCATCATGTGCACACATAGAATGACTAATTCCCCGGCCCTTCTGAAAACCTCTTCAGCTTTGTGGGAGGTCCAGTGTCCAGTTTGTAATATTGGAGGCTTCTGTCTGGCTTATAAAGTATTAGATTTGTTTAGTCTGCTTACTTTCAGAGTCTTTTTGTCTAGGGATGCACCGATCCAAAATTAGGATCGGGTATCGGTTCCGATATTAACAAAATTGGCTGGATCGAGTATCGGATAATTAGGCCGATCCATGGAACCAATCCTTTCACTTTAATTTGTTGGTGTGAGACTGCACTAAATGTGCAAATAAATAAATGACAGACATTACTTTTATATAATACAACAAATTAACACAGATATAAATGTACTAATTTGCAATTTAAGTCAGTCCTGATGCCTTAAGTTTCTCCCACATGGTGAGATATACGGTTTATTAATTCAGCAATGGTATCGGATCGGTATCGTGTATCGACCGATATGCAAATTTATTTATCGTTATCGGAAACAAAAAAAAAACGGATCGGTGCATCCCTAATTTTGTCGTAGAAAGAGTTGCTTGTATGTGTGTTTACCTGCTGATTGTCACTGCTGTGGTGACAGCAACACTGCACTGCAGTTTGTAATTGACTGGAGGCTCACTTGTCTTTGATCCAGATTTTGGAGACAAATACAGCGTGTTCAGAGAACTTGAGCCGCCGTCAGACAGAAAGCCAGTTGGTAAGCGATTTCCTGTTTTTTTTGTTTTGTTTTGTTTTTGTTTTTTTTATATTGTTTGGGACATATTCTTAAGTGCCATACTGAGCTGGGCCATAGTCATCACATTTAAACACACGCTTGTTTCGATGTGGTTGCTTGAATGATTCTAGATAAGTCAGTCCGCTCACACACTGTAAATGTGATTATGTGATTTATTATGCTTCTCCGTATTAGATGTGTATTCTTAGTATGTTAGTATGACACTGTAGGTGAATATCGCTGCTGTCCAATGACAAACCTGTATCTCCATTTTTAGAATTCCTCATTATTTGAACCTGTAGCTGCCCTGTACCTTGTGTGTTTAATTCTGGATGAATGGACCAACAGAAATGCTCAAAACTGACATGGAATGAAGTATTTTTACCTTGACTTTCATTAAAAGCTAAGACGGTTTTTCCCTCCTCCTGTAAAGTTGCTGTTTTGGAGATGCATGTTTTTCTTTGGACAGCGATGATGTGGAGTTACCCACATTCATACAGGTATATGTGTGTCCCTGTCTCACTAGAACAGAATACAATGGGAGCAACTCTGGGAGCTCCAGTAAGTTAACTGTTGGCGTGGCCTTTTTTTTTTTTTTTTTTTTTTTTTTTTTTTTTTTTTTCTTTCCCCACAAACCTGAACTGTGGAGTCTGCTCAGTGCTCGTTTCCTTACTGTTGCAAGAGCAGAATACTCTATTCTTTTTTTTCTTTTTTTTTCTTCAACTGTGTGTTTGTGTGTGTGTGTGTTATAGCTGAGAGAAATTCACTTTGTCTTGATACCACTCTGTTAATAGAAAAAGAATATCAATATTAGAAGAGCTCACACTTGCCCAGAGGTTAAGAATTGTCTTTGCTCAGTATGAGTGCAGTCTGTTTGTTTATTTTCTTCTCTGTGTGGTGCTATTGAGACTGCAGAAGAGCCTAAACGGCCATAATGTCGTATCCCACTTGGGGACCTCTGTCTCAGTGCATGTGATGAGTGTTTACTTGTGTGTCTCTCTGTGGACAGGCCTTGCTCTTGTTGTGCAGTGGGGTGTGTATCTGGGGTGTGTATGTGTGTATATATGTATATGTATATATATATATATATATATATATATATATATATATATATATATATGTATATGTGTGTATGTATGTGTGTGTGTGAGATGTTTGTCTCTCCATAGTGAGCCTCTTTCATGCGGCGAGCAGCGCACTCAGCGGTTTTGAAATTCAGCAGCCGTATCCAGTGCGCGTCAGAGCCGGAACTAATCCGTTTCCCTCCTTTGTAGGATTGTGAAATGAGAAAAATCGAGCCAAAGGCGACTCCAAGGCTGGGCTCCATACTGTGCCAGTCTAGCTCCCTAGCCTTTTATAGCTGCTGTGAAATGATGTTTCGCTGCGGCCTTCAATTGTGTTTTTATTTGTTTTTGTTTGTTTGTTTTTTTCCCTCTGTAGGCGAAGGATTTGCCGATTTCAAGTCTGTCAGTGCCGATGATGGCTTCACAGACTTTAAAACGGCCAACAGCATCTCTCCACTAGACCCACCAGACCAGGCCAAGATGTTCCAGCCCGCTTTTCCACCCCCTTTCAGCCCTGCTCTTTCACAGTGTCAGTCCCAGCCTTCAGCTTCTCTGGCTCAACCCAAAAACCCACTGAACATGGCTGACCTAGACCTCTTCTCCTCTGTGGCTCCTCCTACTTCTGCTCCTGCCCCTGCTCCTTCCACTGTTGACTCTAAATCCAGCCCTTTCTCCACATCTTCTTCTTCTTCTGCGCTCCCCTCCCTGGTGCTCCCTCCTGCAGGCCCCAAACCTGTCAGCAGCATCGGGACTAGTGATGACTTCGGTGACTTCGCACTGTTTGGCTCCTCCTCTTCCTCTGATGTATCCTCCTCAGCTCAGAGAAGCGCTGTAGGAGTCGTCCAGGATGACTTTGCAGATTTCATGGCTTTCGGGAGGTCCGGGGAGCAGCGTAGCGAGGCCTCCTCCCAGCAGCAGCAGCAGCAGCAGCAACAGCGGCAGGCACCGGCCACCGACAAGTACGACGTCTTCAAGCAGCTGTCGCTGGAGGGTGGCCTGGCCTATGACGATGGCAAGGAAAGCGGCTGCGGCGGGTCGTTTTCCTCCCTGAAGAGCAGCGACGCTGACGACTTCGCCGACTTCCAGTCGTCCAAGTTCTGCACAGCGCTGGGCGCCTCCGAGAAGAGTCTGTCGGACAAGGTGGCCGCCTTCAAGCAGGCCAAGGAGGACTCTGCCTCGGTCAAGTCTCTGGACCTGCCATCCATCGGGGGCAGCAGCGCGGGGGGTAAGGACGACTCTGAGGACGCGCTGTCTGTTCAGCTGGACATGAAGCTGGCCGACGTGAGCGGAGACCTCAAGCACGGCACATCCGACAGCTCGCTGGACCTGCCTGGCCTGACGGCCCACCAGCCCCCCGCCGCAGGTGAGGAACTGGTGCGCTTGCTGTGGTGAGGGCTGCACCCTCCCTATCTCTCCAAAACACATACACGCGTGCACACACACCCCTCTCAGGCCTCCACATGGCCAATTTTACAATCCCTCAGTCAGCTCTCCAGCTGGATAGTTAGGAGTAGTTTTCAGACAAATGGCTGAGTGACATATCAGAAACTTCAGGCACACATCATCTCGTCTCATTTCCTTTCATTCATCCCTCATTAAGCAGTATTCATTTCTTTGCCTTTATTTACGGAGTCTAATTACTGTACAGTATTTATTTATTTATTTATTTTGCTTTCATTCAAAGCTAATCAGTATTAATGACAGTTGCAGTATTTGTCTGCTTTACCAGACACGCATTAAGCCTGCTTTTGGACCGAATCCTGGGCAGGAATTAAACCTAGTCTTTGGTCTAGATTTTCTTTTTAATGGTAAATCTCCATTCAGAATGCTGTGCAGACTGAGACTAGGCCTAATCCCTTTCTGTGAATCTGGCTCTTTGTGCTTTGACACTAAATCTGACGGTACAATTCAAACGACGGTAGAGACTTAATCAAACCTCTACCGAACACGCTGTGGTAAGTATACTTACAAAGAGCTCTGGGTAAGTTTTCCCTGTCAGGGTGCAGTGACCTAGACTGCCATGTGACATGGACCAGTTGCAGTCAGGGGGAGGTCTCAGAACAATCTTCTTCGTCATTAGGTCCAGACACGGTCAAGGAGGTCTCTGAACAATCCACAAGCACATTAGGTCTAATCACAGTCAGGGGGAGGTAACTTGGAAGAAACTATGGTCAGTAGTTCCAGTCACAGTCAGAAATAGGCCTTGGCACATACCACAAGATCGTCATGGTACGTGTTCACTTGCAACTTTACTTTGCCGCATCGTTTAGGTTTCAGTGGAGATATCTGCAGCATCATATGGAGCATGATGGGGCTGCAGCCAAAGTTTTTAAGCCTCTGCATGGCATTTAGCCAGTTGAATGAGGTTAGATTAGTTTCAAACATTTACATTTACATTTATGGCATTTAGCTGACACTCTCATCCAGAGCGACGTACAAGGTTACTCGTATTACAGAGGTGGGCCAATGTAGTGTTAGGAGTCTTGCCCAAGGATTCTTATTGGTGTAGAGCAGCATAGCCACCCAGACCAGGAATCGAACCCCGGTCTCCCACATGGTGTGGTAGCTCACTGGCAGATAGTGGTGTTATCTGTTGCGCCACACCAATCCCTGAAGGTACAGGAGGACCACAGTGGTGAACGTTTTTCTTCTCTGAAACCATGATGGTTTTACATTATAAATGAAAATATCCTGATGTTATGCCTCGGATGAAAGTGAAGATATAAAGAGATGTTGGATTGGTTGTAGCTTTCAACCATACAGAGCTTACTTAGCTTGGTTGCTGCTGTGGATGAGCGATGCTCATTATCAAAATTCGAAAAGCATTAGCACCACTACTCTATATCTCATTATAAGCTTTGGTAAACAGAAATGCCACCAGCAGCATGCTGAAAGATGGTGCATGTCAGAATCCAGTGAGAAAACGTGTACTTAGGAGAAAAAACATAGTCCGGGGAGGTCTTTGGCGCTGCGTTTTTAGGACCATTTAGTCGTGATAAGAAACACTAGCTAGTTTTTCTTCCTATATCTGGGGACCCACAGTATGCACATTTTATGCTTCCCCTTCATCTAGCACATCCGATCGAAATCCTTTAGCTCATTAACAAGCTCCTCATGTGCTGGCTCAGATGTGTTAGGAGTAAGGAGAACACAGGTGTGCACAGCATGGCGTGCCCAGGCCTGACTTTGGAAACCCCTGTCCTCTTAGCTATCTGTGTACCGAAGGAACATGGCTTTTAGACATGTGCCCCCTCTATCTCTGTGGTGGTATTGAAATAAAATCTGTTGTGTTCGCCCAGCTTTCAGCTTTCACTCATTCGGGCAGGGACTTGATACAGTGTTTTGTTCACCACCATACTCGCAGATGGGACGACTAAGCCCTCAGAATAGCTAAGCTGATATTTGTCCAATTAGGCATGATGGATGCGAACGCATAGTCAACAGAATACCTGGCCAAGCAACAAATACAAGGCTGTTCTGGTGTCTGGTCTGTCCAGAACCTGAATAAAACGACAGGGCTTGAGCTGGTAGCACACTCACCCAGCTTTCGGTAAATAGCACCAGCGTTCCAATGGTGCCAGAAGGCTTTAGTCTGCAGCAGAAAGACAATAGACCGAAAGCCAAATGGTCTGTTTTGAATGAAAGAGCACCTTTTTAGAAACTCCCAACAGACATGATCAAATTTACATTCACGTCGAAGGTCTTTAGCAGGCGTTTTTCTCCAGAGCGACTTACAAAAGTGCTAAGGTTTTTGCTGAAGAACTGTGGGTCAGTGTGCTCTGGACATAAGGCCGTCAGACCAGGGCTGAGAACATCACGGTTTTAGTCTCCTCAGCCCTTAGTCACCAAGTAACGAACCAGATGCATAGTCATAGCAGACTTGAAGCCCTGACTTGGGCTGGGGTCGTCTCCTCCTACGTTCCACACTACAACAGTAGACTGTGATACAGACTACTGCCTCACAGGATGTAACACACAGCCAACACACAGCTAACGATAAGAGCTATTCTGATGGTATCTGCCCAATACTGATACCCTAAGACAGCGATATGCCATCTCTAGCAGACACTACACAAAATTGTTGAACTAAACTGCACTAAACGGTAAATGGTAGCGATCATGTGATGGTCTGAGAGTTCTCTGGTTAACTTAACTTTGCTCGGTCTCCAGTGGCTGCGCTAACAGAAATAAAAAGCACTGATGTTTATCAGAACTGCTCAAATATGAAGGGTGAGGCTTATCTGCAGGACACTGAATGTCATCAGAAAAACTGGGGAGTGAATGGTGAGGTTTGAAACTGTCCGTTACAGACTGATAATTTCACATATTAAACACCCCTACCCCCTGGCCCCACTCATCATCATGCATCAGTTATTTACACAGCCCTCAGCCTCATATTGGCGCTCATATTCCCAGTTCTACATTCCGCTCACCTCATGACTGCCCGTTCCTTTAATCATTGCATCATCGCTACATAAGTCACTGAAAATCAATGATAATTTGGCCTCCAGCTGGACCCTAGCATCTGCCCTCTTCTGCACTGGCCACTCACCTGATCAGCTGGCCGAAACGCAAGGCCGTTCAGAAGACTCCGCCGCCGCCTCCTCCCAGTTCTAGGCAGTTTTCAGGAAATTGGTCCCATTTTGCTCTTGCACACATTCCTAATACAGATGCCTCTAGTCTGGTTTCCAGCGGTTTTCCCAAAACTGGAGCATACCTTTCTTGCAGGACAGTTTTTTGGAATCTTTAAATTCCCCTGCACTTGCACTGTGCTCCTGGATGTGTAGCTAACCTTTCGAAGAGACAGTATCTCTTTTCCCAGGCCCTTTTGAGCCAGAGCCCCCCCACAAACCCCCCTCAACCCCCTCAAAAAAAAAAAAAAAGCAGCAACAATTCATCCGTTTGTATACGCCCTTATTCCGGGTCTGCAGCAGTTATACGAGCGCCTCCGTCGGCGTTTGAAGCCTAACCCTCATCTTACCTTGCGTACATTTTGCCACAGTTTGTGCCTGCCTTTTCAATTTGTGAAATTGACAAGAAAGCAGTAGACGATTGCTAGGATTCCATTTTCTGGCCTACCTGCCGAACTAGGTTGTTTTTATGGACGAAAACGAACAAACAAAAGAAAAAAAAATGTATACATGCTAATTTAATAGTGTATTTTTATTACAGGAATATATACTCTTATTTATTTTCAATATAGATAGTCTCGATTGATACTCCTGATTGTGTTCAGTATTTGTGCGAGATTGCTTATTAACCGATATTTATGCAAAGTGTTCTTTTTTTTTTTTTTTTTAATTATCATCATTATTATTATTATTTTTTTTTTTCTTGGCTTGATATGAATGTGTTAGCCTACATTACACCAGGAACGAATGCTTGCTCTTTTCGCCACCCCCACCCTTGCGGTGGTCCTGCTAAGAGCATGCTCGCACAGGAGTTTGGAGCGCAACAACAAAAAAAAGAAAGCAAAAATACAAACAAACAGGTGGCGAGAGAAAAAGGATACTGTCTCTTTATCTCTGTTCTGCACCTGTCACTCAAAAGATTGAATGCTCTGATAGGATAGTCCTCTTTGTTTACCTTTTAACCCTTTGAGCACCTGGCGGCTTTAGCGTTATCGGCGCTGCGCCGCACCGCACCGCACCGCACCGCCACACTGAGAGATTGAATCTGGCCTGCCTGCTTTGAGCCAAAGCTATGAAGCGAACTCCCGGCTGTCCTGTTAAAGCAGTAGTTTAGTAAACTCCCGCTCCCAGGTCCTCAAAGGGTGCCCAACTGCATAAAACCTGTACTTTTCAAATCACCTTCTTGGCTTAATACGTGTTCTGTATGACTCTCTGTTGCTTTCTCCTTTTTTAGAACAACTACAATGTCCTTGACCTATGCTAATATTTTAGTCTGTGAACGTGCCTTCTCAATTCTGGGTTTCTGCATCTGGTTTTGGGATTCTCTCTTTCTTTTTTCTTTTTTTAAATTTTATTTATTTTTAATGAACCTTCTCGCTTCTGTTCCTCTTTTCCCACAACTCTTGCATGCTCTTGTATTCTTATAACGATACAGGAAAGAAAAAGAACAAAAAAACAACTTTTTAAGTGTTTGTTTGGCGAAACCTCTTGTAACAACAGACCTTTTTTGTGACCTATCTCTCTTTCTCTCTCTGCCAATGTTGTCGTAATAAATATGAATGATGGTGTAGCGGAAGTGCGTGCCGTCTCGATTTTTCCTCCTCTCCTTCTCCTCTTCCTCCTTGCTCTCCTCTTGCCACCCGAAGCAGATTAGGCAGAGTTCTGAGCATGAGTTCCTTGTCAATTTCACAAATTGTGTGCGCGAGCAGAACATTTATGCAACGTGTAAGAATTCACCTTGCTGTTTTACGTTGTTTGATATATAGAAACTTTTTTTATTATTATTATTATTTAAATAGTAATATTTTCAGCTTAGTTGAGCCAAACCTGAACACACACTGTGGGTCGATCATATGTTTCTTGACCGGAAGCTTGCGTTCGGTCATATGCAATAGTTTGTACACTTTCGTTTTCTTTCATTCAAGTAAAATTATGTAAAATAATACTTTAAAATCACGATTGTTAGAATTTTCAGAATTTAACATTCTGGGGAAAGAATCATAAGCGGGCCATCAACTTTGTAGAAGGTGTTTTTATTTTTTTTTGGGTATGAAGCAAATAAGCAGTCATTCTAACATCAGCAAAACATGAACCAGTAATAATGACTATATGATCCTGAGCCTTCAAAGAACATATTCACACACACATATATATATATGTATGTGAAACTGCATTATAATTATAGATTATAGAATTTAATAGTCCAGCATAAAGAAATTTCCCACTCACTTCCAAATTTCCATTCACTTTTATGGCATTTAGCTGATGCTCTTTTATTCAAGTGAATTAATATATATTTTTTTAGTTAGGTCTCCAGGTTCTCAAATTGAAGTTAAGATGTAGTATCTGAATTGTACATCAGTGATGTAATTCCAGTTTATTTTCCATCCATATTCTCCATGTTAAATGTTGAAAGCGGGGCTTCTGCTAGCTTGATGAGCATTATGGGGAAGTATATTTATTTGGCTGATTTGTGACCATTAGGTAAAAGGACATTTGGCTGTAAATGTCAAAACTGTCAAATAAGTCAGTAAGTAGTTGTAAGTTTATGGCGATGCAGGAAGAAAGCTGCATTTATGGGCCGTTCTAGATGGAAAGCAACATTTCATTTTTAAGCTTTATGTGTCATAACGACCAGCGTCCACAAGGGACAGTCTTGAAGCGACTTGTACGATAAAGAGATGCTTGTCATTTTTGACAACTGACAACTTTCAGAAGGAACTGGTCCCACCCTTTGGAAATCAAAAAGTATTTGGTTGATTTCTCTGACTTGTTAGGTCTTCAGTTGTACGTCTGAAGTCCTGACCAATGGCAGCGCTCCCCTCACTGTATCTACCTGGATACTACTGGAAACGAAGTCCTGATTGGGGAGTTTTCTATTTGGGGTTTTCTACCAAGCAAAACTGAACAATAAAACGAGGCTAGTGCTAAAATTTGCATCCATGTATTTTAATTTCCCAAAGCCTGTTAGGCCGTCCCTACCTTCCCTACTGGTCCAGGGTTACAAATGCAGTAAAATGAATGTAATGCAAAGCTTTTTTTGCACAGTGACCCAACATGACCCCAGCAGCAACTAACAGTGTGTAGATCTTGTTCAATATTGGTCATTGTTAATGTTGACAGCAGCACACCTCTGATTTAAATATAGTGAATTATATTTGCTCAGAGCTCTTTTATCACGGCTTTATCACCCTACTCACCCATAAAGCAGAACTACAGTGAAAAAAAACCTTGCTGGACTTCAGGACGAAGAAAGAGCTCCTCTGTGAGACCTGTGGATAAACCGAACCCACAGCAACTTCAGACATCTAAGAAGACCTCAGTGCTGTGACTGGCCCGAGTGACCAGTGTTCTGCAGAAGCTTTAAACTCCAGCATTTCCCCAGCAGTCCTGCCCTTGTTGAAAGCATACAGGTCTGATCTCTGTTCTGAGAAGCATTTGGGACGGCCTTATCTCTGCTGATTCTTGTTCTCATAAAGTTATTATGGCAGGACCTCTAAACCTTAAGTTGGAACAAGAGTTCAGCAGACTGTGTTGTCAGCATATGTTGGCCTCCTGGCTTCCACACTGGTCAGGATGTTTGAACACTGTAGGTAGGCAGAGCAATGAATCTATAAGATCAGTTGGTAAATATGGATATGAATGTAGAATAGTGGAGACTACCACCGTAGACTTTCTATAAATTTGAATATGTGGAAACCAAAGAGGATTGAATACTCAATGGGGTAAGTATGACGCTAGCTCAGGGTATGGATTTCATCTGCAATTCATTGCTGTCATGAGATAATCTGTAATAATTCAGTCTGTTTTGGTTTAAGAACAGGCCAAATGCATGTTAATGGGACCATTTACCAACCTCTGGTTGTCCAATCAAGCTTAACAGACTGGTTTTCGACCAGTGCCACTGGTATGTGACGTCCTTTTTTGATTGACAGCTCCATATTGTGGCTCATGCAAAATATCAGCACAGGCCAAAACATTCTTTATAAAGTTAAAAAGGGTGGGGCTAAACTGCTGTAGGCTGAGTGGGCAGGGTTATACTGCTGTGAGCTAAATTGGTGGATATATGGTAATATGCAAAAGCTTTAAGTGCTTGGGTGAATTAAATGGAAAAAACAGTTTATTTACTTAGTAAAATGCTAATATTAGATTTACTATAATTAATATTCACCAAAGCTCTCCTAGTGTTAGTCATTTTCATCCCGTTTAATGAAGTTAAATCAAGTGAGCTGGTGATTGAATTGAACACACGAGTTTTAGCAGTAAACAGTGTTTTTACTGATTACGCCAAATAATTTGACTGACTTTTTCATGATACAGCCTTTAATGACAGCAACAAATTGCGTGATCCCCCCCCAGACCCCCCCCCCCCCATATCACCCTGAAGATCAGTTTGTCATGCTTGTAAGCAGCAGGTGTTTTCTGGTGTCATTACAGATTCAGATGACCTGAAGTTTGACCCCTTTGGTAGCTCTGCCACCAGCAGCCTGGCCAGCTACGACTGGTCAGACAAAGATGACCAAGTCAAGAAACCTCAGGCCGGCGCTCCGGGTGTGCCGCCCTCCTCGGCCGTTCTCCACAGAAAGGAAACGTCCTTCGGAAGCTCCGAGAACATTACGCACACCACAGTAGCTAAAGTCACCACCTTCCCCATCGAGGACGCAGGCTCCTCCCTGGAGGGCGGCTTCGCCACCTTTGCCGACTTCAGCTCGGCCGAACAGGCCGCTGGAGGAGACGACGACGATGACGATTTTGGCGACTTTGCCAGCACCGTCTCTGAGAAGTCGGACTCTCCGCCCGGTCAGGCTGAAGCAGGCCTGGAGGGATCGGATGAATTCGGAGCCTTCCAGGGGGACAAGCCCAAATTCGGCAAGTCGGACTTCCTCAAGGCCAGCGCTCAACCCAAAGTGAAGTCCAGCGAGGAGATGATCAAGAATGAGCTCGCCACCTTTGATTTATCCGTACAGGGTAAGTAGATGTTTGGGGGTTTGGGGGGAAAAGGCCTCTTTTGCAGGGTCATGTGGTGTTCAGGATCAGGCTTAAAACCCGAACTGACATGTGATCATAGCAGGAATGATCAGCAGTAACAATAGCAGCTGATAGTATTGACCCCTTTTCCTCTGTTCATTTGAGCTCAATAGGCCAGACATGACTGACCGTAACAGAGCCGGTTAATGGCTGCAGTCATTCTGACCGTCAACAGATGGCAGTGTGGTGTCTGAGGAGCCTGCCAAGTCCATCAGAGACTGATGAGCACAGCCACATGATATTAACAATCCGACTTTAACAAGCTCTGTTCATTTTTTTTTTCTGCCCTCGTTCAATAGTGTTTCCTCAGTGTGATAAAAGCTGATTTGCTTCATATGCAGCCCCCCCACCACGTCCCCCGCCTGCGTCCTCCTCCTCCTCCTCTTCCTCCTCCTCCCCTTGCTCTAAATGTAATTTGTTGGAATGAAAGGGTTTTAGTTTTCTCCTGTCCCCTGTTGGAGAGTTAATCTGATGAGTGTGGCTCACTCTGCAATGGATTAGTGCTGTCAAGGCCGCCAGGAGACTGATGTGTCTCTCTGGGGGGTGTGATTACCTGTCTCTCTGCCCGCCATACTAGCCTATCCTCTGTCCTCCTCCTCTCTCCTCCCGGCGGAGTGGCCACCCTGCTCTGCCTCTCTGTCTGTCTCTCTCTCTCTGTGTGTGTGTGCATGCCTGAATGCTTGTGTGCTTGTGTGTTTGTGTGTCTGCGCCGTGTGAAGTCTGATGAATAATTCATACCTGCAGCGCCGGGCTGCTGTTTGCTACATAATTATCATTTGTTGCAAATGAGGTATTTGTAGTTGTTGTCCTGCTCCCGGATGGATTAGCAACAGCACTTTTAGAGCTGCAAGTTTCAATTATAGAAAGAAATAAACAGCCAGGCTCAGAAGTGCAGCGTGAAAACAATAATCCCACATTAGCAGTATAACTCTGACCTCATCATGATTTCCTTAATTATGACTTTTAAGGATTTTCCACCTCCGTTTGATTTTATTTATTTATTTGGGTGAGGATTTTCTGCCTCACGCTATCCAAGTCTTCCAAAACACATTCAGTGATGTCGAGGCCTGGAGTCTGGGGTGGTCAGTCTATTGTTCTGAGAACACACCAGCAGCTTAAGCTTAGGAAGTTTGATTGGAGTGTTTTTTTTCTTAGTAAAAGCTTCCATGTCCTTTCAGAGCCACAAGCTGTGTCCCAGTTTAGGGGCCGCATCTTAGGAAGGACGTGATATGTGAAGGTGTAGCCTATGACGATCGACCTGTCACCTTCTCCTGTCACAAGCAACCTTGACAGCTGCAGCCTGTTGGCATGCCAAAGGATCCACCCGTTAGATCCACGTCTCTCGATGCGTCCGCATGTGAAGGAGCCTTCGATATGGAACGGCCTAGACGCACTGCTATGTATTTGAACGCAGTCTCCGAAGGATGCAGCCCCTGAATCGGGACACAGCTTCGAGTGCTGTGTCCCCACTTTCCAACAAGTGTTGGAAAAGAAAACCAGTAAGCCAGTGTTTTGTTAATGAGATGGTGTGTGTGTGTGTGTGTGTGTGTGTACATGCAGGTTCCCATAAGCGAAGCCACAGTCTAGGGGAGAAGGAGATTGTGCGCTCCACGCCGTCTCCTGCCCCTGAGCAGCTGTTCCGTGACCGCTCCAACACCTTGAGTGAGAAGCCAGCGCTGCCAGTCATCCGCGACAAGTACAAGGACCTCACAGGAGAGGTGGAGGTCAGGGCTGTTTTTTTTTCCTTCCTCGTTCTCCTGCTCTCGCACTTTTATTTCTTTGTTCTTCTTGGTCAAACAAAAGCAGTCTGCCTGAGTGGACAGCTGAGCTTTACCGAATTTATAAATGATAATGATTATCTGAATGATTTTCTAACTTGTTCTCTCTCTCTCTCTCTCTCATACTGCTCATACTTCCTGTGACTCAGGAGAGCGAACGCTATGCATATGAATGGCAGAGATGTTTGGAGAGCGCTCTTCAGGTACTACTACACCTACACTCTCAACAGGTCTAAACATAGGTTTCAGGATCGAGTTGTTGGATTCATTCTTTCAGAACTGCTGTATTTTACTGCTGTAGTCACAAAATGCACAGATTTAATATTATATAATAACATGCTAACATTTTAATATCATTTTTAATTGAGTTTAAAGCTTGCAGCAGCATGCTCATGGACAACCTATGGTCAAATCACTGAGCAACATACGAACACATACATCAGCAAAGTGGAGCTCCAGTTTCTTCTGAGAGCCTTCCCTAAAATAAGAATCCATAAACCGTATGAGAGCAAGAGGCTACAATGCCAATCCACAAGGAGTCGGAACCACTGACTCGTGTATTATGTATTGTGTATGCTATGATGTGATGCATGTGGGTCCATAAAATTTGGACAGTGCCTCAATTTTCATCATTTTGCCTCTGTACACCACCTTAATGGATTGAAATGAGGTGAGCATAATGGGATGTATGTGAAGTGCAGACCTTCAACTGTAATATAAGGGGGTTTCAAAAAAATCCTTTGCGGTCAGTGACTGCCTGAAGTTGAGTTTTCTACCCTGGTATCTTCATACCATCATCCTTTAGTTGCTGCTTGTTTGTGGGTCTTTCTGCCTTCAGCTTTGTCTTCAGTTTGTGAAACGCTGCTCAGTTGAGTTAAGGTCAGGTCAGCACTGACCAGTGGAAATGTGCTCTCTGGAATGATGGAGCTCCGTCCTGTACTTTTGGGATGAGTTGAAGAGTTGGTGATGAGGTGGGATCGTGATCATCCAACATCTTGCCTCACTAACGCTCTTGTTGCTGAATGCAGATTCTCTCAGCAGTGCTCAACAGGCAGTAATACTTGCCCATGCCATAACAGTGCCTCCACCAAGTTTGACAGATGATTATAGTATGCTTTAGATCTTGAGCCTCCCTTTCCTTTCCCATACGGGCATTAGAGTCAAATTTGACCAAATTCATCATGATCATTTGCACAATAGTAAGATCATTAATTCGACTTTATCATGGTCAATTATATCTTTTGACATCCTTAATTTAAATAGGACCAGTGACTTTCTGGATGTATTAAATGTAATTAATTAATTTAGCTTTTCTAATCAATTGACTATTTATCTGTGGTTCTTTATCTCCCCCCCCCCCCACTTTCACTCATACTCCACTTTCATTCCCATTCTCTCAACACCCTCCTCCCCACTCTGCAGGTGATCACCACAGCCAACAACACCCTTAATGGCATCAGCAGTTCCACTGTGTGTACTGAGGTCATCCAGTCAGCGCAGGGCATGGAGTACCTGCTAGGTGAGACCCACCTCCATTACCACTCTATTCCACTTCTAACACGGGTCTTGGCCTGGCATCCCCTTACAAGCTCAATACAAGAGGAAGCAGAAAAACGTTTTTTGGGCAGGTTAAGGAAGGGAACGGCAACCAAAATGTGAGGGAGAGCCGTTTTATCCCAGTTCAGCAAAGTGTGATGCGTGATCTTTAAGGAGGATTATTACTTCCCGTTGCTGGATGCTATGCTCTTTACGAGGTTCATAGTTTGTCAGCCCAAAAATAGACTGTGCTCCAGCCAAATACACTGCACCGTGTAGCACCAACCCCACCATGTTGCAGTAAATGTCAAGGCCAAGTTCATTTTACTCTCCGCTTGTATAGATTTGATGGAATACAACTTAGCTCTTCACACGCTCTCTACTTTACAGCTAAAAGATAAAAGCTGCAAAAAGGCTCTTAGCTGCCTATAGTGTGGTGGCCTTTAGGTTCCTTGACATTTGAATAGCGTGAGACTCTCATGTCTGTGTTGCTGTGATCAGCAGCACAATTAGCAAATAAGCAGCTATACATTAGGTAAAATCCAGCAATTATAACCCTTTTTGAAAGCTTTTTAAGAGCATTTAACATATAATTCTTTTACTGAACTTACTTTAACTTATCTGCAGCTTAGTTACTCCTGAAACCCTAGGCTGGCTTTGCAACTCCCCTCCTGCTTCAGGCTTTCAGGGCTGCTTTTAACAAGCTCTACAGGCCTCCTCTAGCAGACAGGCTTGTTACTAGCTTTGACCTGACTGACTGGGATGGTGTTGCTGATGGCCAGAAAATGTGGTTTCCACAACTGTTAGGTATACAAAGGTAAATGTGTGTATGTAATCTTCTTCCCAATGTCAAGATCATCAAACATCTGTACCTGAACTGACACATTCATGCTTACTAATGGATGTTTTGATACAGGCTTACATGACCAAGCATAATGCTGAGTGTCCGATGGAGTGCTGTAAAGCACACTGTCACTGGACTGCTTCTGACGGTCTGATGGACGAGTCTTGGTTTGCCTAATGCCAGAAGAACTTTATCTGCCTAACTGCATTGAGCCAGCTGTAAAGTTTGGTGGAGGAGGGATAATGCTATGAGTTGTTTTAGGGGTTGGTCTATAGACCATATAGATAGAAGGAAAATCTTCAATATACCAAGACATTTTGGGCAATTGTACACTTTCAACTTTGTGTTCCAGCAGGACTGTGTGCGCCACAGTGCACAAAGCAAGATCCATAAATGCATAATTGGATAAGTTTGGTGTGGAAGTACTTGACTGGCCTGCACAGAACCCTGACCTCAAACCCATCAGACACCTTTAGGATCTAGAACAGAGATTAAGAGCCAGACCCTCTTGTCCAACATCAGTTTCTTACTTCACAAACGCTCCTCTGGATGAATGGGCGAAACGTCCCACAGACACACTCTAGTATCTTGTAGAGAGCCTTCCCAAAAGAGTGGAAGCTGTAGAGCTGTATTTATGCCTATGTATAATGCCATAAAAGCTTCTAGAAGAGTAATGTGTAGATGCCCCATGGCTTTTATCAATAGGGTGTATTTTCTTTTGAGCTTGGGTTTCATACAACTCTCATTTAGCTCTCGTTTGCCTAATAATCGACATTCCACTATCAGATGATGGTCTAACTGACAGTCTCAGTAGCCTAGACGCTGTCTTTACTAAATCTTCACTGAAGTAATTTGCTAAAGTTCTTAAGCACTTCAGACCAGCAGTAAAGGGAGACCCCTCAGATGTAGATCTTGTAGCACTGGCAGTGGTGTTCCCAAGAGGAAGATAATAGACTGTTCTGATGTCTCTGATCAGATGAGCTCCAAGCAACAAATTGCTCTGCTCTTCTTTCATTTCTCAACATGTCCTGGAGAAACAACAGCTTTGTTGTTCTTATATTTCATCCCATTTTTCATCCTGTGGTCTTTGCTACAGTGAAAAGCCTGCAGTGTAGATTTATCATTTCAGAGATCTTCTCAGAGACTCCTCTCATCTCTTCTCTTCTCATGCATTTATACTCACCTTTATAGAAACCGTACTGTGCATTGGAGATGCTGTACAGGTGTATGTGTCTATGTACTACTATCTGTCTCTGCCTTCTGGATGCTAAAAATATATTTATATAAGTAGGGTTAGTAAGGTTAAGGTTAGTGTATGATTTAGGTTTGGGTTAGTAGAGTTAGGTTTGGATTAGTATGGTTGATCGTAGGGTTAGGTTTGGGTTAGTAGGGTTAATGTTAGGGTTAAGGTTCAGCTTAGGGTTAGTAGGGTAGGCAGATGGGGTTAGTAGGATGTTGGTGTAGGTTAGGGTTAATAGAGTTAATGTTAGGGTTTAGGTTAGATCTGTAGGGTTAGATTTAGGTTAGTGTTAATAGAATTAAGAATAGGTTTAGGCTAGGTTTACATTAGGTTTAGGTTAGGGTTAGTAAGGTTAAGATTCGGGTTTTGGTTAGGTTTAGTAGGGTTATGGTTAGTAGTGTTATGTGAATGTGAGGGTTAGTATGGTATAGGTTAGGGTTAGTATGGGTAAGATTCGGGTTTTGGTTAGGTTTGGTAAGGTTTTGGTTAGTAGTGTTACGTGAATGTGAGGGTTAGTATGGTTTAGGTTAGGGTTAGTAAGGTTAAGATTTGGGGGTTTAGTAGGGTTATGGTTAGTAGTGTTACGTGAATGTGAGGGTTAGTATGGTTTAGGTTAGGGTTAGTATGGGTAAGATTTGGGTTTTGGTTAGCTTTAGTAGGGTTATGGTTAGTAGTGTTACGTGAATGTGAGGGTTAGTATGGTATAGGTTAGGGTTAGTATGGGTAAGATTCGGGTTTTGGTTAGGTTTGGTAAGGTTTTGGTTAGTAGTGTTACGTGAATGTGAGGGTTAGTATGGTTTAGGTTAGGGTTAGTAAGGTTAAGATTTGGGGGTTTAGTAGGGTTATGGTTAGTAGTGTTAGGTGAATGTGAGGGTTAGTATGGTTCAGGTTAGGGTTAGTAAGGTTAAGATTTGGGGGTTTAGTAGGGTTATGGTTAGTAGTGTTATGTGAATGTGAGGGTTAGTATGGTTTAGGTTAGGGTTAGTATGGGTAAGATTCAGGTTTTGGTTAGGTTTGGTAGGGTTATGGTTAGTAGTGTTAGGTGAATGTTAGGGTTAGTATGGTTTAGGTTAGGGTTAGTATGGGTAAGATTTGGGTTTTGGTTAGCTTTAGTAGGGTTATGGTTAGTAGTGTTAGGTGAATGTTAGGGTTAGTAAGGATTAGGTTAGGGTTAGTATGGGTAAGATTCGGGGGTTTAGTAGGGTTATGGTTAGTAGTGTTAGGTGAATGTGAGGGTTAGTATGGTTTAGGTTAGGGTTAGTATGGTTAAGATTCGGGTTTTGGTTAGGTTTAGTAGGGTTATGGTTAGTAGTGTTACGTGAATGTGAGGGTTAGTATGGTTTAGGTTAGGGTTAGTATGGGTAAGATTCGGGTTTTGGTTAGGTTTAGTAGGGTTATGTTAGTAGTGTTAGGTGAATGTGAGGGTTAGTATGGTTTAGGTTAGGGTTAGTATGGGTAAGATTCAGGTTTTGGTTAGGTTTAGTAGGGTTATGTTAGTAGTGTTAGGTGAATGTGAGGGTTAGTATGGTATAGGTTAGGGTTAGTATGGGTAAGATTCTGGGGTTTAGTAGGGTTATGGTTAGTAGTGTTAGGTGAATGTTAGGGTTAGTATGGTTTAGGTTAGGGTTAGTATGGGTAAGATTCGGGGGTTTAGTAGGGTTATGGTTAGTAGTGTTAGGTGAATGTGAGGGTTAGTATGGTTTAGGTTAGGGTTAGTATGGGTAAGATTCGGGGGTTTAGTAGGGTTATGGTTAGTAGTGTTAGGTGAATGTGAGGGTTAGTATGGTTTAGGTTAGGGTTAGTATGGGTAAGATTCGGGTTTTGGTTAGGTTTAGTAGGGTTATGGTTAGTAGTGTTAGGTGAATGTGAGGGTTAGTATGGTTTAGGTTAGGGTTAGTATGGGTAAGATTCGGGGGTTTAGTAGGGTTATGGTTAGTAGTGTTAGGTGAATGTTAGGGTTGGTAAGGATTAGGTTAGGGTTAGTAAGGTTAATGCAGGGTAAGTGAATGTTAGGGTGAAGGTTCAGGTTAGGGTGAAGGTTTGGGTTAGTAGAGATAAGGTTTAGATTAGGGTTAGTAGAGTAAACAAATGTTGGAGTTAGTAGGGTTTCGGTTCTGGTTAGGGTTAATGTTAGGGTTTAGGTTAGATCTGTAGGGTTGGATTAAGGTTTAGGTTAGTGTTAGTAATGTTAAGGTTTGGGTTAGGTTTAGGTTAGGGTTAGTAGGCTTAGTTTGTGCTGGGTAAATGTTAGCGTTCGATCATTAGGGTTTATGTTAGGATTTAGGTTAGGATTAGTGAATTTTGAGTTCGACATTAACGTTATTGTCAGGAGTTTGCAGGTACAGCTCACGGTGATGTCCCTGCCATTGTAGCCAGTAGTCCCAGAGAACATAACATAACTGGACTTGTGCTCTCTGGCCTGGATGGCCCTCCCTCTCACTCAGAGTGTTGCTAACAATGTTTAGCCGTCCACTGATGTTGCGTTAGCAGCAGTTTGAACAGATGCGGTGGCTTTCTTTGTGCAACATGCTAGCCTTTACCCTCCCAAAGCTGGTAGATTGAGGGCAAAAAATGTTGTTGCATTTCTAAGATTATTAAAAATATAGTTTTCCACAACAATATGGGAATTGTGTGGCACTGTGGACTAGTATTTTTCCTTATCTACATGAATAACCATACATTCAAATAAAATGAATGCACTCTGCAGCAGAGTAGTCTCTTCAATAATAATAATAATAATAATAATAATAATAATAATAATAATTATTAATGTCATGTAATATCAGTCAGATCTAATCATCTGTCTGATATGGATGATCATTGTTTATAATGTTTTGTTTACATAATTCTACAGAATTACATAATAATCTAATTGTGTTTGTGAACATCAGGCGTGGTGGAGGTGTACCGCGTGGCCAGGCGTGTGGAGCTGGGGATCAAAGCCACTGCCGTTTGCTCAGAGAAGCTGCAGGAGCTGCTGAAAGACATCAGCCGTGTGTGGAACAACCTGATGGGTTTCATGTCTCTGGCCAACCTGTCTGTGAGTATTTCCACCAGAATGACATGCTTCGTCATCATCTCCACTGCCTCTTGACATGCATCTGGCGTTTTCCCATCAGGTGCAACATAATTTGTCACGTTTTTTTTTCTTTTTCTTTTTCTTGTTGCCTTTTCTAGTGCCTCCCTGTCCTCTCTGAGGCTGCCTGGTGCTCCAGAGAAAGGGCTGTGGATAGAGTAGATTGACAGTGCTGTGTGTAGAGCATGGGAGATGGGGGGAGGGGGGGATAAGGAGAGATGGTTTTGTGCTCTGTCTGCCGTCTGCTCGCCCCTGGGAGAATATTGCTTTCCAAATGCCAGCTGATAATATTCAAGGTGTGTGTGTGCGCGCGCGCGTACGCAGATGTGTGCGTTTGTGAGCTCTTTGGGCGAGGACGAGAGGGAGTTGCACGGCAGTCTCACACAGTGTTTCCTGTCTCTACACACTGTCGAAAAGATAAGCACCCGACGCCAGAAGTGCTCGGAAACATAATGAGGGCGAACGTGTGGAATAGGAGTGAAAGGTGCCTCTCTTCTATTCTTAGCCTTGTTCACGCAGGTGTATTGATCAGCAGGGGCTGATGATGCATTCCTAAGCCATGGAGGTGATGAGTAGCTTTGTGTAGAGATGAATAGCGGGGTAAAGGTTTGGTTATTTTCTGTTCTTCTATAAAGCGCATTCATTCATGCGTACGTGTGCTTGCTTGCCTTTTTTTTTCTTCCAGCCTGATGAAAGCTCTCTGGACTTCTCCTCCTGTATCCTGAGGCACGGCATTAAGAATGCGAAGGAGCTGGCCTGTGGAGTGTGTCTGCTGAATGTGGACTCGCGCAGCAAGGTCTGCAGCCCCCTACACATACACCCATATACACACACACACACACAGTGGAAACAGACCAGATACAATATTCATATATTCTTGTATTGATTGATCCCTTCACCATGTTATGCTGTGTTACCTGCAAGCAGAATAGCAAGGCAGAGTGCACGAAGCTCACTCAGTTCACCATATGCACTCCTCTCACATCAAAAGCTGCATGACTGACCTGTTCTTTGGCTTTGGGCATTTTGCAGAAGAAAGAAGACAGCACTATCGGACGTCTGTTTAAAAGAGTATGACGCATCGATCTCTGGCTCTAAACCCCAAACCTGAACTTTTTCACTTCACTTCAGGGGCAGGGAGGCTGACGATGTGGTGCCAAAATGACCTGCTGTCCCCTGCCTGCATCTACACACCCTCCCCTGTCTGTAGCGTTTAAGCACAGTGAAGCTTGACTAGCCACGCTGACAGTCATTCGAACAGGCAGCTCAAGGCTGCTGGGCCGTGCTCCGTTATGATGAGTGGACAGGGGAAAGCCGACGGTGGCCGGCGTACTGCCTCGTCATTTTGGCACCTCGGGTTAGCGGGGGAGGATTTTCCAGAAAGGTTCGTGGCGAGCTGATTCAAAGGCCAAGTTTAAAGTAGTACAGAGTGTTCTACTAAGACATGCTAGGTGTCCAAAGTTGTGTCTATCATTGCTAATCCCGCCTCGGATTGTCGCTAACTGCACTATGTGACTTTTTAGCAGTGGGCAGGACAACACTTTCTGTGTAGAACTGCCTTACGCTGTGTAACCAAAATCCTGTAATATTCCAGTATTAATACACATGATTCTGCATTTCTCAAATGTCCTGGAATGCATGAAGACTTGACCTTCTAGAGGGGTGAATCAAAACTCACATAAGCCCTAACCAGATTGAATTAGTTTATCAGGGGGTCGTTGTAAAAAATCACAGCAGGATGAGCGAGTTTAGTACCTGTCTGTTTGCATCACATGATTACATCTGTCTGGAAAATCAGAGATGTGAATCCGAACTGGACTAAAATGACCAGCCCGGTGGTGAATAGTAACAGGTCATTCTGACGGTAATTTTCTGATTAGGGAGAAAACGCAGATATTGCTGCCTTGGACGCAGTAAAATCAGTAAAATCATAATATTATGGTTATATATATATATATTTTTTTATGCAGTCAAGACATGACTATATTATTAGTTGTGTAGTTGTGACTGTTATGAGTGGTTACACTCCTACTGCTTGTGATTATAGGCCTCCAGTTAATTTTTGTGTATTAGCAGTGAACCTGCTGGGAACTTTGGACACCAAACATGTCTTTATTTTGACTGTTCTCTGTACTTATCATTTTTTCATTTTAAGCTCATCAGTAACGCTGCCATGGATGACACTTACAGAACCTCAATTCTGCATTCAGTCAGCACTGAAATTCAGATGCCTTGCCATCAATTTGCCACGGACCTGTAGACAAGCAGACACTTTCACATTCCACTTCCATTCCTTTTCTCCCTGCCATCCTCATTTCTCCTAATAACTAGAACACCACCCCAGCCAGTGTCTGCTGATGTAGGAGTCGCGTAGTCTGTTAGTTCGTTATGCCATGTTAGATGGTCCTTGGCGGACGGTCAGACTGCAAGTGGATGGATGGGGAACACGCAGAACCAGTTAGAGCTGTGGCACGGGGAATAAGAAGAGCAGATGCGGCCTAACCATCCGTCAGCCGTCCGCAAAACACAGGTGCTAACCGAGCAGCTGAACGCGTCCAACCAGCTGCTGATTGATAGAGTCGTTTCAGCCTGCTCCCGACACCTGATTAATGATTCCGCCGTTTTTAATTACATATTTGGGAACAGGACTGGCAGCGCTTCTGAGGATAATGAAATCAGAGCTGTTCGAAACACACCTCTTCTTACAAGAGTCAGTGTTTAGGGATTAGTGTTTGTTGTATTCGCGGATCTGAGGGTGAGGGCATGGCTGGGGGCTGTGGAAGGTGGGTGAGGGGGATTTCTTTTCTGTGGGATAGGAGGGAACAAGGGGCTCAGCACAGTTGGGTGATTCACTCAGGATATGCTGCTGGTTAAGGAGAGGCTCTGCAACATCATCCTGCTGCATTTGTCTTACGGGATGTGTTATCAGGAATGGGCAACTGCTAAATGGCAGTGGAGAACAGAAGAGAACAGAAAAGTGGAATTAACAAGAATTGCACAGGTGCCCAGTCCTGGTCCTGAAGATCTGTCACTCCGGATGACCAACACACCTGGTTCTACACTCTTAAAAATAAAGGTGCTTTGAAAAATAGCATAGAGGAACCACTTTTATTGCAAGAACTTAAGAAATTAGAACCTTTAAATGAAGAATCTTAGCGTATGTATGTAATGGCATCGCTAATAGAACCCATTTAAAGCATCTTTATTTAAGAGTGTAAAACTTGGAGCCCCCTGAAGGACTTCATAAACTAGATTGCTTGAGTTAAGGAGTTTTCACACCTGTCCTTTTAAGCCCCGTTAGGTCGGAATCTGGTTTTGCCAGTCTCACCATTGGTGCGATTCACTTGGATATGTGTGAATGCAGTAATAACTCTGATCCAGACCAAAACAACCGTACCAAGACCCTCAAGAACACGTGGCCTCAATCAGGTGCCAAAAGAACTCTGGAGCGCTTCGTTCGTGGCGGAAATGTGATCTAGCCTCGATCCAAGCCAACTATCAGGTGGGAGCTTACCGGCTCCCGTATCCAGGTGTTAATTTGCTATAATGCCCAGATAATTCATCTCTACAGCTGTGAACAGATGCTGTCTTCGCCGTCGCTCCATGTTAAACTGCACAGATACAGTGGGGGGAAAAAAAGTATTTAGTCAGTCACCAATTGTGCAAGTTCTCCCACTTAAAAAGATGAGAGGTCTTCATCATGACATCATAGGTAGACCTCAACTATGAGAGACAAAATGAGAAAAAAAATTCTGAAAATCACATTGTCTGATTTTTAAATAATTTCTTTGCATATAATGGTGGAAAATAAGTATTTGGTCACCTACAAAAAGATTTCTGGCTGTCACAGACCTGTAACTTCTTCTTTAAGAGGCTTCTCTGTCCTCCACTCATTACCTGTATTAATGGCACCTGTTTGAACTCGTTATCTGTATAAAAGACACCTGCCTACAACCTCAAACAGTCACACTCCAAACTCCACTATGCTGAAGACCAAAGAGCTGTCGAAGGACACCAGAAACATAATTGTAGACCTGCACCAGGCTGGGAAGACTGAATCTGCAATAGGCAGCAGCTTGGTGTGAAGAAATCTACTGTGGGAGCAATAATCAGAAAATGGGAGACCTACAAGACCACTGCTAATCTCCCTCGATCAGGGGCTCCACGCAAGATCTCAGCCCGTGGGGTCAAAATGATCACAAGAACGGTGAGCAAAAATCCCAGAACCACACAGGGGGACCTAGTGAATGACCTGCAGAAAGCTGGGACCAACGTTACAAAGGCTACCGTCAGTAACACACTACGCCGCCAGGGACTCAGATCTTGCAGTGCCAGACGTGTCCCCCTGCTTAAGCCAGTACATATCCAGCGCGTCTGAAGTTTGCTAGAGAGCATTTGGATGTTCCGGAAGAGTATTGGGAGAATGTCTTATGGTCAGATGAAACCAAAGTAGAACTGTTTGGTACAAACACAACTCATTGAGTTTGGAGGAGAGTGAATGCTGAGTTGCATCCAAAGAACACCATACCAACTGTGAAGCATGGGGGTGGCAACATCATGCTTTGGGGCTGTTTCTCTGCAAAGGGACTAGGACGACTGGTCCGTGTACATGAAAGAATGAATGGGGTCATGTATTGTGAGATTTTGAGTGCAAACCTCCTTCCATCAGCAAGGGCATTGAAGATGAAACGTGGCTGGGTCTTTCAGCATGACAATGATCCCAAGCACACTGCCAGGGCAACAAAGGAGTGGCTTCGTAAGAAGCATTTCAAGGTCCTGGAGTGGCCTAGCCAGTCTCCAGATCTCAACCCCATAGAAAACCTTTGGAGGGAGTTGAAAGTCCGTGTTGCCCGCCGACAGCCCCAAAACATCACTGCTCTAGAGGAGATCTGCATGGAGGAATGGGCCAACATACCAGCAACGGTGTGCCAACCTTGTGAAGACTCTGTCATTGCCAACAAAGGATATATAACAAAGTATTGAGATGAACTTTTGTTATTGACCAAATACTTATTTTCCACCATTATTTGCAAATAAATTCTTTAAAAATCAGACAATGTGATTTTCAGATTTTTTATTTTCTCATTTTGTCTCTCATAGTTGAGGTCTGCCTATGATGTCAATTACAGACCTCTCTCATCTTTTTAAGTGGGAGAACTTGCACAATTGGTGACTGACTAAATACTTTTTTCCCCCACTGTGTGTATGTGTGTGTGTGTGTGTGTGTGTATATGTGTGTGTGTGTATATATATATATATATATATATATATATATATATATATATATATATATATATATATACACACACACACACACACACACACACACACACACACACACACTAGTCCAGAGCACAGAACTGCCTTCTTCCTGTGTTTGCTTTGTAGCTCCCGTCCCAGACAGGTCTGACCAATAAGCAGAGAGAACGTTTGGTGCACTTTAACAGATTCAGACCAAAGCCAGCCAACTATAGCTGTGCAAAAAAAACGCCCTTAGAGTTGGATTAGAGTTGGCGCTCAACTCTGCAGGGATCATATCACCAGGACCAGGACTGGACACCGTTGGAGTAGTGGAAGCTTATGACCACCCATTACAGACTGCAAGACTAAATCACCCCCTTTCCCAGGAAATAGAATTGCTAATATAGTTGCCAGTAGTGTGTGTTATCCTGTTGTTTATAAACATGGATGAAAACAGACAAAATTCAGCCGTTTTTTGTCCATGCCACCTATCTTTCAGTTTCATTGATGCACATCATACAGTGTAAAATCACATTAGCAAGTCTGTTTAATATCATGTCTAGGGGTGATGTCTAACTGGGTTCCTTCCAGATACAGTGATTCCCCTTTTCTGACACAGTCTCAATTTATGAAAAGCTTGAAATTTAGCCTGGAATGAGTCGAAATGCCCAACTCTATGAAGCTGTGGCTTGGACGGAACCCAGTTTGACGCACCTGATTTTGACGTGCAGTTTGTACAGTGATAATTGCCGTGGTATAAGCTTCAACACATCAGCTTCGTAGCTCCAGTGCAAGTCTAAATAAGCAAACGTCAGACAGCAAGCATGTCTAGGCTAATTGACAATGTTTAAGGGAAAGTTGCCCATTCCTGTGAGTTTTAGGGGCTATGACGCCGTAAGATTAACACTTTGGGCTTCTTGGTGCTATACTATTACTCCCAGTCCTTGTAATCTAGTCTCTAGCTGTCTTTAGTGCAGAAAACCCTGACCGTTTTGTATGCTATTTCCAGGCACTGACAAAAGACCCTGGCATGAAGTTAAGGGTAAATATTTTGCTTTCTTTCTGTTATTCCACAGGACTTTGGCAAGCGCTTATCCGTAGTGTCCTTCCTAGCACTCCGAACTTTCATGTGTAACCTCTCGTGGTCTTTCCAGCTATGCTAATGTGGAGCACTTTGAGCTTGCAATCAGATGATAATTAACCTTTGAGCAAAGTGAACTGAGGTCACCCCCGTTTGACTGACCTTTTTGGCCACCTGCTCTCCCTTCAGCTGCCTGAGCGGAGGGGAGATAGCGATACGGCGGTCGCGGAATTAGCCTTTTCATTCCACGTCGTCATGGAAATGTCTACTTTCACTCTGCGAGACGAGCAAAGTACAATGAATGTGGATAGAGAACGAGAAAGTGAATGAACGAGGGAAGAGGAGATTGGATCAGCTTCGTAAGAGTTCCGCAGAGCCATTTGCAAAGAGTGACTGCATGGCTCTGTGGAAGTCCTGGGCCCTTTCAATGTGCTAGTAAACACTGCTGTTCAAAAAGATTGCACATACGTGTTTTTTTTAGATTTTAAACTTAAAATGTTCTACAGCACAACTTCACATTACAAATCTCAAATGTATGTCTAAAATCTTAAAGATTCAAAAATCATTCAAAAACATCCAGAAACCATCCAAAATTAGGATAGAATAGAATTAGCATATAGGTTGCCTCATATTAGAAAATTGGAGATGAAATCCCAAGGTCAAGATGTTCATCGGAAATGACACTGATTTGATAATTACAGTACATTTTGAATCATTAACGATTATAATTACTGTTTGGTAATATTTTGACCAGCACTATATGAATGACCTGACTAGGGATGCAGCAACATCAGAAATATGGGAGGATGTTTGTCATGTGCAAATCTACCAAGTCATTCAAAAATGAAGTACCTTTTTAGTCATTGTACTTATACAATACCACTAAAGTGCTCTCTTCGCATATCCTAGCTTAGACGTCTGGCTGCCCCTGGAGCAGAGAGGGTTAAGTGTTTTGCCCAAAGGCTCAACAGTGGCAGCTCAGTGGACATGAGTATCGAACACAAAGCGTTGAGTGTTCAATCAAAGGAACTTATTTAGCTACCGTATACTGTTATTTTGCTTTCAAAGTAAATTTAGAGCCCTAATTTAGAACTTCGTTTTAGTAGACGTTTAGTTTGGTTTGCTCTTGATTTTGGAAGTGTGTGTTATCACCATGACTAGATCCAGAGCTAGAGCTCTCCGAGGTCTTCAGAAAGAAGCTTGTAGATGCAGATGAGTGGCAAGAGGTTTCAATTTAATTCATATTCAATTTATGCAGCACTTTTCACAATGAATGTTGTCGCAAGGCAGTATTACAGAGATCCAAGTCCAAGCCTCCTTTGAGCAAGCCAAGAGCGATGGTGGCAGGGAAAACTCCCTTAGATAAAGAGGAAGAAACCGTTAAAGAGAACAGTTGAAACAGGTCATCTTAATACATGGGAAAGAGAAAGAAACGTAAAAGAAGGAAAAACAAAGCGATTAGGAGGATTGCAGCAAAACTAGGACATCTGTACAGTGGAACAAGGCTGATCCAGAGGGTAGGCAAGCACCAGCACACAAATGCACTCGAACCAGCATTTGCAGAACAATTAGAAATCAGCCGTTCCACTGTCTGCAAAAATAATTTAGTGAAGAACATATAAAACAACACGGCCAGGCCTTGAGCAGACTGCAAGATGTGTAAAGAACAGGACTTGCATGTTTTTCTTGCCACAGTTGATGCCCAAGTACAGCATCTACCTTTAGTAGTTTTAGTTAATGTGAAATTTGTAAAAGGAGAATACCATTGCTTCCAAAGAAAAAAAAAAAAAGTCAAGTTTGCTACAAAACACAGAAAAAGACCAGAACTTGTGGAAAAATGCTGTTTGGACAGGTGAATCTAAAGTTGACTTATTTGGGCACAGTAACAGAGGATATGTTTGGCGTAAACTTACAATAGCATGTGAGCACAAGGAACTCAAACCAGCTGCAAAGCATGGAGGCTTTGCTGCAGCAGTGCCTGGTAAGCTGTTTGTCATAGAATTCACAATGCAGTCTTTAATGTATCACATGGCGCTTGAAGAAAATGTGAGACCATCTGTCCAAAAATTGAAGCTAAAAATCAGGTGGACCTTGCAACATGACAATGACTCACAACATTTCAGTAAATCAACCAAGGAATGGGGGATTTTCTCAGTTGAGTTTAGTTTTAGTAGAGGTCTAGTTAAGGTCATCTCAGCCAAACAAGAAATAGGGTGTCCTAATCTCCTCACAATAAATTGCATTTATATGAATTAAATTGTACAAATTGTTTTTTTTAATTATTGTATTTCCATTGATCTCTCAATATTCAAATTAAGTTTTAAATATTTATATTTAAATATTTTAAAGACGGGGGGCTTTTAGGGTGTGTCCCAATTTGTTCACATGACCGTACAATGTCTTAGCAATATAGTAGGTTTATATGTAAGGCCCAGCACTAAGGTCCTGTTAATGAAAATAAAGGTGACCAAGCAAGTGATTCCAAACTTTTGAAGGGTATTGTAGTTACTGTTTGTTTGCTGGACTAGAGTACAGCAGTTGTTGAGAAAATGCTAAATGAAATGTTTGGTAATTCAGGATGTGTGTGTGTGTGTGTGTACAGTCTCTCGCTGTGTGGGAGGGCATGATTCACCACACATGAGTCATTGCTCTCGGGCTTCAGCACAGATATTTTATCAGGGATGCAAAACCCTTGATCTACGATACATATGCACACACTCGCGCTCACATTATAATCTTTTTCACCAGCAAAGCGCTGCAGCTGTGCCTTTCAAAGGGAGCGATCCGAATCTGCGTGTTGAGCAAACTTCACAGACTTCTCCGTTTCCCACCTCCATATATATATAGACGCCGTGGGTGGATAGCGCAAGCCTATATATCATATCCTATAACTGTGTCAGGAGGACAGAGCATCGAGCCTCATTAGCCTCGCATAATATGGGATATTCTAACCTGAAGGCAGGTCTTCAGAAAGAAGCTTGTAGATGCAGATGAGTGGCAAGGGGTTTCAATTTAATTCATACTGAATTTATGCAGCACTTTTTACAATGAATGTTGTCACAAGGCAGCATTACAGAGATCCAGGTCCAAGCCTTCTTTGAGCAAGCCAAGGGTGACAGTGGCAGGGAAAACTCCCTTAGATAAAGAAGAGGAAGCCCAAATACAGAACAAGAATAAAATGGACAAAAAAAGATGCCAGTACCAGAACAGTTGAAACAGACCATCTCAATACATGGGAAAGAGAAAGAAAACGTAAAAGAAGTTAAAACAAGCGATTAGGAGGATTGCAGCAAAACTAGGACATCTGTACAGTGGAACAAGGCTGATCCAGAGGGTAGGCAAGCACCAGCACACGAATGCAATACTGGACATTCTAACCTAAAGGCAGATGCCTTAAAAACATCTCCGTGTTTAGAACTGTACATTTATTATAGTTCACTTAACAGAGACCATAGATTAGTAATGAAAGCTGTTGTACAACAACTATGCAGATCATGTAGCACCAGATCCTTTAAGTCCTGTAAGTTGTAAGGTGGGGCCTCCATAGGCTGTTTTGATTGAGCCTTGGGCGCCCATGATCCGTTGCTGGTTTACCGGTCTCTGAATCAAGTCTAGCTATCGCAGTTTGACCCTTATGCCAGCCCTCCTGACGGCTGCCGGGATAATCAGTGTTGTTTACCTTTAGTCTGTGGTTTTAATGTGAGGCGAACTTCAGAAATCAAATCCCAAACCACATTTAGGGTAAAAGGGGAATTTATGCTCATTATGGTCACTATCCTAAATTATGGTCACTTTAGGATAGCTCAAGCTAGGATGCTAGGGCATTTGCTTCTGATTGATAAGTCACCTCAAGGCCATCTAAACTCTCCCTCTCTCTCTCTCTCTCTCTCTCTCTCTCCTCTCTGCTGGCTCCGGTGCGATGGCCAGGCTTTCAACTCCGAGACGGATAACTTCAAGCTGACGTACGGCGGTCACCAGTACCACGCCAGCTGTGCTAATTTCTGGATTAACTGCGTGGAGCCCAAGCCCCCAGGCCTCATCCTGCCTGATCTGCTGTGAGCTCCGTCCTTTCTCCGACGGCTGCTGCTGGAAGGACGTGGGGTGGCGGTGCGGGGACTCTCAGAACTCTTTTAGGATCTTCTCATGTTTATTTATTGCTGTCTTCTGCCCACTTGCAGCAAACCAGTGGCTGGGTCTCTTGCGTCCTGTACTTGGCCTGCGAAGCTCTTAAGAGGGAGGGGAAAAAAAAAACTACTGATGTAATTTAAAGAAATATAGTTATATGAAGTGAGTCTTTCTTTTCTCTCTTTATGTGTCTGACCTTGGGAGGGAGATCAGAGAATGACTGGACTGACTTTTAAGTCTTTGTGGAGTCTCTACTGTAGAAGATGGTTCAATAACCAATAATAATAGCAGAGAAAGAGGTCATCACTGTTGCTCAAAAACCTTGCATTGGCATATTTGCATTTTTTTCATTTTTGACCATTTAAATCTGCCATTTCTTGATGAATGGACCAATAGAAATGCTTATAAATGAATAAATTATATGAATATATTACACTGACGTCCATTGACGAGGTTGGCATTTTGGCGATACAAGGTTTTTTGCACAACAGCGACTATTTCTGGACGTCCGATGTCTTCTGGTGAGGTAATGTACAGTTTGGATTGCACATGTTTGTATGAAACACTTGTTTTATGGTTTATTATATGATCATGTAGAGATGAACGATGCTTTTAGACGTCATGTGCAAGTTCACAGCGGTGTTCTCTTCATCCGTCCCTTCCTTTGTCTCTAGTGGGGCTGTACTATCTATCATCCTTCTGCTGGAACTCGATCTCTTTAAATGGCTGGGTTTTGAAACGGAGGGCTGTCTGTAATTAAATAGTATTTTTCGAGGGTCCTTTAATTAAAACGACTGCGTAAAATGTTCAGATTGACCGATTTGAGTTGTGTGACAGTGCTTACTGAATGTCTTTCTCTTGTTGTTGTTGACTTTGATGTCTTGATCAACGTTTATGGACAGTGTACTTGATAAAAAGTCTTTGCCTTTGGTCTCAATCTAATTTCAGCTGTCTGATCAATTTGTTTACCAAGGCACTTTCATAACGTGGCTATAAACGGTGATGTTCTGGCCTTCTGCTGCATCGATTAAAGTGCTGTGTGTCCCTTCCCGGTGGTCTTTTCCATTTCTTGCAGTTGACTGAACTGGTGTCTTCTACCTTGCGTTTCTGATGCCTCCATTACACTTAGCTGCTAAATAATAAGGCAAAATCCGCCCCTGATCCAGCGCACGTTAACGTTACAGGTCCCGCTGCTCTTTCTCATTCTCATTCCCATTCCTCCTCTGCAGCCAAAGCACACGCATGCATGTCTGCACCTTCCTGGCACTGACTCAGCATTCGAATTCAGCACTACCAGCAACACTGCCTTGGTGACCGTAACCAAGGCTACTGTAGCTGCTTTTTCGCTGAACGTGATCACAAGAAGGGCAGCCCTTGCCATGCTGACGAGCAACAGGTGTTCAAATGTTTGCTTTTCATCTCTCATGGTTTCATTTCTGCAATGTCACGCCACATTCCCTTCTGCTTTTCCCTCTCTAACGCTCTAGCTCTTCAGTAATATGCGACATGATATGAAATAATTACACATAATTGCCCAAAATGATCATAAAAGCATTGCTGTGATGTGGGCATTATATTATATTTCGTGGTGCCACAGTTGCTATACTTGTACAGCTGTTTGCTGGGGTGGTGGTGCAGGCTGCTAACCCGCTTACACTCCATCTGTGTAATCAATATAATGAATTTAAGAGGCACTACTTGGATCAGCTGACTGATATTGCCCTTATTTTCCACTTCAGTCCAAAGGTATCACTTGTCAATCATTTTTAGACTGGTAGATTCAGATATGGAGATATTGATTTACTGGCACCGGCCCTGAATATACAGTATCTGATCACTTTTTGCCATCATTTGGATCGGTTCTTTCCATTATGTCAAAATTTCAAGACGAATGGAGCAACAGAAATGCTCCAGAATGATTTGGAGTAAAATCTTTTTCTATCCACTTCCAAAGTTGAAAGATGAAAGGTTGCCTTTTTTGAAGAGACGGACCTGCATATATGGAGAGAGATGCAAACTGCTGCACATCCTTAAACCTTAGAGCTTATAAGGAGCATGAGCACAACCAATGCATTAAAGTTTAGGAGCAAACCAGTTTTTTTTTTTTTTTTAAATGCTTTATTAGTTTCAACACAGTTATTATGTATATATATAACATTAGTTCTATATATCACTGATATTTTGACACTACAGAATTAATTCATTTCTATACTCTTTGCCCGATCATTTATCATCTGGCTAAAATCATCGTGTGAAAGAGTCTATATTAACTGTGTATAAGAAAGAAATATACCACAAAATTATTATTTATTAACCCGAAAATAAAAGTGCAAAAGGGTCCCAACATTAGTAGCTGAAAAACGACCCCTGATCACTTTTATATATATATATTTTTTTTTTTTTGCTGACTTGTCGAAAACAAATATACCAAAAACAAACGAATACTACAATACAGCTTCCAACTGTCTATTAGCAGCACCATTGGTTGAAATCTCTCATCTCTCTCTTATTGGTGATTCCCAGTTATTCCATAAGCATTCTTTCAAATCACAAGACCATCTTCGTTTAGTCCGCCAAGGTTCTTTCATCGGACTGGACAGCCCTGTTATTGTTCCACAAATTTTAAAAAGACATCCTTCGTGTCTCCCAGCAATACTCTTCCCTTCAAAAGCGCAATTTCTGTGTCTCTTGCAATAACTGACAATAAATTGACAGTTCTGTACAGGAATATGTTTGAAAATGCTACCAGTAATCGAGAGCAGATTGCTGCCTCTCGCAGAAAAGATGACAGTGAAACTGGCACATCACAACATTTTAACGTGGGTGGAATCTTAAGACCGAAAGCCTGAGTCTCAGCTGCCTTGCTTTCTCAAAGTGCCCCACAGGCCATGATTTCAGCCTCCCACTTCTTCAGTTCATCTCCCTAATCGAGAATAGCTCAGGCTCCGTCACTCCTGACCTCACCAGGAAATCTCAACTAGGTCTGACTGCTTCTCTTGCTTCTTTTATCAATGGACAAGAAGGCATTGACATCACAACATAAACCAATCCTGTCTCAATTTGTCTTCAACTCGATACTTTGGGGGGTTCATAAGTGTACTGGTCACCTACACTCATCTTGTGAGGCTTGTGGGGAGGAGGCTTTAGCAAGACCAGAATACAGTCAAGTCGAAGGTGATCAGATCGGCTCACCTTCCCGACTCTTTCTCCTCCCCCTGCAAAATGAAGCCCCAGCAACTCCTCTAGAGGCCCCAGTAAGGTGGCAGATTCCTGCGGTCGCGCTCGTAGACGTCTGGGACGACTCCGTAGGGCGTCTGCACCATCTTCACCGAGGTCTCGCCGAAGAGTTTCCTCTCGTACTCGATGAGCTGCCTCCAGAAGCCGCCGTTGGGTCGGATGACCGGCCGGCGGGCTTTAACCCAGGCGTGCGCCTCGGCCAAGGACACTCGGTGGTACTTCATGAGGTAGGCTAGGCAGAGCGAGGCTGAGCGGCTGACGCCAGCCGCACAGTGCACCAGCACAGCGCCCCTCTTCCGGCCCACGCTGTGGATCTTGTCCGCCACACTGTCGAAGTAGAGTGAGATTGGAGAATGCGGCATGTCCGCCAGAGGCACCTTCACGTACTCCACATGTGGCCAGTTGAAGTTGGGCAGCTCGATGGTTGCGTTGACTACACAGGTGATGCCCTTGGACAACAGCAGACTACGGTTGGATGCCACGTTCCCTCGGCTGAGGAAGAGGGTGGGCGTGATCTGGGCAATGCCGCCCAGCAGGCTGCCCGTCTCGGGCAACAGTCTGGGCACTGTCGCGGGGACCAGCGAGCTGCGGTGATGGTGGTGGTGGTGGTGGTGCTGGTTCTGGTGGTGATGGTGGTGGAAAAAGCCCTGGCTTCGGGAGCCCATTGTGGAAGAGCGTAGGCACGAAAACGAGAATGAAAAACCTTGAGGTGGAGCCAGGATTGTCCTTCAGATCTCTTTGGTCATCCTGAGGACAACACGGCACAGACCAACAGCCGGATCTGAAACAAATCAAGCAGGAAAGGGATTTTGTTTACAGATGGAAATGAACGATTGAACGAAACACCTCAGACATCAACAACTCTCTGCAGTGCTAAAACGCCTCGGTCTACCAGAATCTGGCATTGATTGGTGCTGATATCAGCCTGACATGAAGTTGGGTTCATTTTGAACCGTGACCTCTAGGATCCCAGCTAACATGGCCATGTGGGGCCTGTCTGGGCAGCCCAACTGGAAACCAGAAGCCAGAATTTGTCCTTGGGTTCCATGTTGGACACACGTATGGATGCCCACCAGTGAGGGGAGCAGGCGGGGTTAAGCATGGGCTGTAACAATGAAGCCCAGTAGTAAAGTCGGTACAAACCCACTCAGAGCCCATGTGAGCCCCACATGAGCATGTTGGCTGGGTTACGTTATATTTCAGGTCTTAAAATCAGCCACAATGCAGATAAAAGCAAGAAGCAATGCCTATCAACATTTAACTGTGACTTTTGGGCTTTATAGAAGCATAGAAAAGGATCCCTTGGGACCTGAGTGGTCACTATGATTAGAGGATCGCTCTGCAGCAAGCCATCGGCAGCCGAGGCCTAGAGAGAGCACAATTGGCCTTGATTTCTTCAGGGTGAATGAATTGATGGCGCTCTTTCCCCACATCGCTTCGCTGCGAATGGTATGTCAAAGCCGGGTATGCGGCACTGCCCTCCAGGTCCGCCCTCACCGGTGTCTGGGGCATCGCATGCGATGGGGCGGGAGAGTACGTATGGGTTGGGTAATTGGCGGTCCACACTGGGGAGAAAATGGGTGAAGTAATGAAGCCTGTGCTCATGCCTTTGAGCAAACACAAGCCAGATTAGCGTACGGTTCCTTGGCCAGAAACAACACGAATATTGGGGGGGGGGGGCAACAGCTGCCTGCTAAAACCGTGACGACAATCTCCTCCACTCTGGACGCCACCGGCTGTGCTTAGTGCCCAGATGATCTCGCTGCCCCTCAGGCAGCCGAACATCACACAACGATCACTGCCTCCCACCCTCCAGGAGCCCAGCCTTTGTGGAAGTGTGCACTGGCCTGCTGGGGAAGGGCCTAGCCAGGCACAAGGAAGAGCTGCATCCCTTTAAAGCTGCCTGAGGGCCTCTACCCCGGCTTAACATGCCCCAACTATCAAAGCGGATGCATTAAATATGAAGTGAATGCGATGGCTGGGCGGACAGCACTCCCACCTGCTACAGGGCTGCACCCCGAAGCAACATGTGGCGGTCTCGGCCGTCCTCTCTCGCCTGCATTCATGCCCATTCCTCCTCTAAATATGTTCATTCACAACCAGTACAACCGATACATCTGTAGTCTTTTCATAGCGCGCAGCCATCTGGTGCGCTCGGGTGGGCAGAAATACGTGGGCATCGGTTCCATTCGGTAAGGCCCAGCCCGTCTTCACGGTCTTCCAGTTCTGCAGTGACTCCACGTTTCCGAACATCTGTCCTGTGCTACTGTCCTGTTGTTGTTGTAGTTTTTTTTTTTTTTTTTTTTTTTTTCCGCCACATATGTTCAGCTGCGGTTGCTATGGAGTCCACACAATGAGCCGAATGCTTAGGTAGGCATGGGAACGCGAACGGACAAAAATATCAATAACCCTCTAACCCCGTTATTATTCTCCACCGCTGTAGTGACCCGGTGACTGGTCAGAGCGGTCGGCGGAGACGCTGGTGAAATTAGGAAGTTCTAACTTTCAGGGAGGGGTTACATAAACAGTGAACACTCTCTTACGTTGCTGTCTTTCAGTCATTCAAAACAATTCTGCGGACTTTACACACCTTTAGACTAAACACACTAGCCAATCAGTAAGTAACTCTTAATATTTAACAGCTTTGGCAGAGTGCAGCGCTGTGTGTGTGTGTGGAGCCATGGGACTAATAACCTGTTAACATGACCTGATGTTTGGGACATTACGTCCTGTTCTATCATGAACTATCATGACTGAAGCATAAGCTGATGGGGTTGTCTTAGCAACAGGTGACTGACAGAATGGGTCTATTTTCCCCGGCGCAATGTTTTTATCTTAAAATCTAACAGTGAACAGTCATAATAGCGGAAGTGACTGATCACAGTAATGCACTCCAGGTTCATGCTGTAATATGAGCCATATATGAGCAGTGGTGTACTGCTCTACGGCCGCAGCACTTCCTCTCGTGTATTACTGCTAATTTATATGATGCGTGATCTTTGTGGGCTATCAGGGCTGATTCGGATCCAGAACGGATCCAGAATGGTAATTCCTAACGTAATATTGATGGAAGGCGGACTTTGGAAGGGCCCAGGCTGTCCCAAGTCTGAAGGCAGCAAAGCACAATTGACATTATGATCGGACCCGAACAAAATAGCTGGATTGGGTATCGGATAATTAGGCCGACCCATTCACTTAAATAAATAACTTTTAAAAATCAGGTTAAGTGAGAAATAAACAGAAGTTCCATTAATTTAACAATGATATCGGATCAGATATCGGATCGGCCTCTACACAAGGTTTATGGTTTATCTGTATCGTATCGGAACAGAAATAGTCGGACCGGTGCATTTTTAGCCAAGACACAGTAGTGGAACAACCGCGGTCAGCTGGTGGCATAAATGATTAAAATCGTCAAACATAAAAAGCCCAAAATTTGGCAATTACCCTCATAATATCTCACCAGAAATAAAATATTACATCAAAAATAACAATAATAAATGACCTTATTCTAATTTATATTACCTTCTAAATAATAAATGCTGCTTATTGCTTCCGCCATGTTGCTTTTTCTCTTGAGACGAGACGACGCAAACCCATGGCCATAAGAATTGCGAGAATTGCTAGAATCTATCATGTCTAGCAGGCCTGCTTACAGCTAGCGTGTTATAGCTCTAGTGGCCACTATTATAAATGTTGAACGCTCATAATTTGGCGAAGCGTTACACTCCAGCTGCCGAACTGTGTAGCCATGGACGCTCCATCACAAAATCGCGGCCTATTTAAAATCTCAACCTCGCAGCTTAATAAAGTGAACCGGACACTGTGGTCATCTCTAGGACCTCCTTGTTAGAAGTTAGAAATGTCTGGGTCAGCATGTACTCCTAATATATAATTGCATGCACACACACACACACACACACAGACATATCACTGAAGATATATTTCAGGGAGTTGTCGACACTAACGCACATCACACATTCCTCCGTGCCGTGAGACTCGGGTGGAGTGTGTGTGTGTGTGTGTGTGTGTGTGTGTGTGAGTTCTGCGGGAGTCTGGTTCCACCTGTGCAAGCACTAATGGCAACTAGAGATGCCTGTGGAGCAATACGAGCCCCAAAATGGCAGCCTTTCTTCCACACCAAATGTGGGAAACTGGACGTGGAATGTAGGCCGGTAGCGTTTTATACACCAGTCTGCTTCAACAAGTGGTCGCGTCCCACCGTGAGAGCACTTAAGCCACACAGCAGTTCCTATTAGGTGTGCAATTAGGATTCCTACATTACTGAGCACTGAGCATCGCTGTCTGAATGATACAAGGAACGGGTTCGTAGGTTCAGAACAATACTGGAACCCTTACTGGTGCCGCAACGTTGTCGAAGAAGCAACTCCGCAGGGATTTCCTCGTATCTGAGGAACCTTTTCTATGTAGAACCGTTGGCTGTTTAGTTTTTTTTACATTGTGTCAAACGTTCATGAAGGACGAACCAATAGAAACGCTCCGTCCTGCCTTAACGTCTACTGAACGTGAAAAATCCACCTGAATTCAGTCCTGATTTCCAGCTTTTCCACATACCTCGTACAAATCATCGGTATCGACTCCCGGATAACCTGGAGTATCGGTGCATCCCTACCTGTAACAGGAGCCACTCTCCTAGGAAGTGTTACCTGGTACCCTCCTGCCCCAGATTGAGGCTATCGGGTGACCTCGGCCAGCTCCAGAGGAAAAGCTCTTATCGTGAATGCGCTTGGATTCTTGGCTCTACCTGCTGCCATGTTTCATCAACGGAGGTTCAGGGAGAAGCCTGGAGCGCTGCTGGCATGCTGAATGGGCTGTATGTGTGGAAGCAGCCGGAAACACACACTGCCTGAATGGAACAGGTTGTTGCCAGTGCAGTGCGAGCCGGTGAGGAGGACAACCATCCAGGACCACTCCAGCAGATCTTCAGCAGAGTCCAAAGTCTGGTCTAGGAATCATGAGCCAGCCCTGCTGCGAAGTACTAAACTTAGGAAAGGAGGAGGAGGCGATGTAGCACAGGCTGGAGGTGGTGAGGTCGGGTTAGTGCCCTATTTCTGCCCGCTTTCCTCCGACTGACCCACAACGCAGCGCTAACAGCGCAAACAGCGCAAACGCGCCCTGGGGGCGGAAGTAACGGTAACTGCGTTAAAAACGTTAAAAAATAAAACGCAAAAAAAATCAGAATAAAACGCACAAGCGAGTCTCGACAAAACTACGCACACGACCAGATCCAATCCAGACCCTTACGAGAGGGAAACTCACCTGCTCCACTTCTCAGAAAGGCGCTTTATATATTTATTTATTTATTTATTAAAAAAAAAAAAAAAAGATGTCCGGTTAAAACGGCGCAAACGGTGCAGAGTGGGCGATGTGGTGGCGGTTGAGTCCCGAAGCGGAGGGTTCAAGCCTCGCCGACTCCATTCAGACAGACGAAGACGAGCCCCGGAACCATGGAGAGAGGACGAGCAGCCGCGTCCGAGCGGAGGGGAAGAAACGCACGGCTTTAGCAGCGAGACACAAGCGCCTCCCCTCCCAGTAACGAGCGCTGTGTGGGAGCAGCAACACACACACACACACACACACATACTCACACTCACACACACACACACACACGTTAGTTGAGAGCACAAGCCAACCCGGAGCCATAGAGCTGGACTGGTCAGAACAGGCTTGACTGTGTGGACTCTCACTGACCTACTTGTTGCGCCATCAGAAGCTGCTAGCCTGAGCACCGGAGAGTAGCTCGTGCAGCACAGTCACTGTAGTATAGCATAGAACCCACTTCAGGTTCTAGAGTAGTGTGCTGTTCACCTCTGTGCTGTTCCTCCTCCAAAACCTCCAGCTGAACAACATTAGTGGGGGCTTAGTGGATCATCTGGTTCAGGTGTGGAGGGAACTGGACTGGACTCTCTGTACATCAGAAACCCTGAAGTGTGATGTGTATCATTTTAGGGAGCCGGGCTATCTGGGCACTGGGCGCGCTACAGTGAGCCGGGCTATCTGGGCACTGGGCAAATTACAGTGAGCCGGGCTATCTGGGCACTGGGCGCGCTACAGTGAGCCGGGCTATCTGGGCACTGGGCGCGCTACAGTGAGCCGGGCTATCTGGGCACTGGGCGCGCTACAGTGAGCCGGGCTATCTGGGCACTGGGCAAATTACAGTGAGCCGGGCTATCTGGGCACTGGGCAAATTACAGTGAGCCGGGCTATCTGGGCACTGGGCGAGCTACAGTGAGCCGGGCTATCTGGGCACTGGGCGAGCTACAGTGAGCCGGGCTATCTGGGCACTGGGCAAATTACAGTGAGCCGGGCTATCTGGGCACTGGGCGCGCTACAGTGAGCCGGGCTATCTGGGCACTGGGCGCGCTACAGTGAGCCGGGCTATCTGGGCACTGGGCGCGCTACAGTGAGCCGGGCTATCTGGGCACTGGGCGAGCTACAGTGAGCCGGGCTATCTGGGCACTGGGCGCGCTACAGTGAGCCGGGCTATCTGGGCACTGGGCGAGCTACAGTGAGCCGGGCTATCTGGGCACTGGGCGCGCTACAGTGAGCCGGGCTATCTGGGCACTGGGCGCGCTACAGTGAGCCGGGCTATGTGTGCACTGGGCTACAGTGAGCCGGGCTATGTGGGCACTGGGCTACAGTGAGCCGGGCTATGTGGGCACTGGGCTACAGTGAGCCGGGCTATCTGGGCTATCTATGCAAATATAGCACAACCGTATTTAACATTTCCATATAGCAATGTTAGTGCGTATTGCTGCCATGCAAAAAAAAGTCTATTATTATTATTATTATTATTTAGCAATTACAAGATTATGTCCTATTTCTGAAATGCGCATCTTGTAATTACAAGAAAAAACTGTGTTGTAAAATATGACGTAATAAAGACGCCTTATTTGAAGTCCTAGGACATTGCGAGAAAGTATGGTTATGAGAGGTAATAACAAGGGTGTCATAATTATGACAAATTTTGTAACTACGAGAAAGCATCTCAAATATGAGATAACGACATGTCAGTTACTACATAGAACATTGCGTAATTATGAAAAAAGATTCTTCAGCAGGATGAGATGCTTTACGTAATGACGTAATTATGACAGAACATCTTGTAATTACGAAAAATGATCTTATGAGAGGTCGTAACAATGGTATGATGAATGGTTTTCTAACTGTGAGAAAATCTCGTAAAAATGACATCAGTTATGACAGAACATCTTTTAACATGATTAACATCTTGAGCAACACAGATGCTGTATTTTGTAATTATAACGTCAATTTTAACAACATACCATATCATATAACTCATAATAAATATATCTTCTCATTATAATGAGATGTTTATTCAGAATTATGACTTGTTTGTGTTGGAATACTGAGGTTTTTTTCTTTAGCTTGGCAGCAATACGTCTCCAAATTTCTAGTCAGAGCCTGGGCTACATCTAGCATTTACTAGTGGCCCCCATACCAGTGCACATCACAGCTGTTCATGGCAGTTATGTCATTAAATATAATAATAATAATAATAATAATAATAATATATTTACTTTACTGTTTTACTGGCAGTAATGAATCATGCACTCACCATCTTGGACAGCAGTTCATCACAGTGCACCACACACACACTAGGGGGCAATTTAGCATAGCCAATCCCACACAAGCATAGGAGGAACACACCAAACCCAGCACCTCAGCCCCCTGGAAAACAACCTGCAGCGCCGCCATGCCTCCCAGTAATCAGTCAACCCAAATATTTGGGTTCCGGCAACGGCATGTGTTCCCGTTTCTGGGCTTGCACACACTGCTTGTCTAGTCCCTGTAGAGAAGTACTGACAATAGAAAAGGACTTTCTAGAGCAGTGAAACATGATCCTATTGGGCACCTAATGTCTAATGCCAGGCTAGAGGGGTATAAAGCCCCCCAGCATTGAGCTATGGAGCAGTGGAAGAACTGTGTTCTCTGGAATGATGGATGGAACTCCATCTAATACTTTTGGAATGAGTCAGGGACGAGGTAGGGGTGGTGATCATCCATCCACATTTGGCCCACTGATGCTTTTGTGGCTGCATGCAGTCAAATCCTCACAGCAGTGTTCCACAACCTAGTAAAAAGCCTTCCATGGACAGTGGAGACAGTTGCTCCAACAAAAGCAGGATAAACTCATTTTTAATGCCCTTGGTTTTGGAAGAAACAATGAATGAGCAGGTGTCCCAATACTTTTGTCCAAACCAAAAACACCTCTTCAGTCATCTCTCTAGTCACCTAGGCCAATGCAGCTGTACAGTCTCTGCCTGGTGGTGTGCTTACACTCTCAGAACTTATCCTCTGAGCTGCAACACTGAACCTACCTCATGCTTCTTGACGTCTCGACAGAGCTGTGTGCCAGGGACTGGCTAGATTTGGGCCTTTCCAGGCAGGCTATGCTTCCACTTCGGCGACGTGTCCATTCCAGCATTTAAAGCCCAGGACATCTCCATTCATCCGAGGTATTTCACCTCGCAGTCAACGCACAAAAGCCTCACTGTCTAGTTTCAAGGTTCAGGCATAGTGGTCTCAGTGGTGAGGAGAAAGAGCAGGAGGAGGAGGAAGAGGAGGAGGCCAGAACAAAGCCTAAAAGGGTCAGTGGCACACCTGATACTTTCAGCTTGTGAGAGCACTCAGAGGCTCAGTCCCACAGGAAGAGTTAGGTGTTCACATTACAGCATGTCTTTGTGCTTTGGATGGAGGAAGTCTAGCCGTACAGCCACTTCAGGCTCACTGCTTGGTAGCGAGCAGTCCACCCTCCCCAAAAAAACAAAAAGTGAGGAGCAAGAGTGTCCCCCAACTGTCCCCACGCCCCTGAGTTAGAGTCATGTAAAGTCCTGCTCCTGTGGACTGACCCACTGCACTACACAGCTTTAGCTAATGCCTCAACACACCTGATCCAGCTCCTCGAACTGTTCAACAAGCCCTTCATGAGATGGATCAGGTGTGTAGGGGTGGGGAAACGTTGATAACCGGCTGGACGTCGGGCCCCTGGAAGCAGGAATAAGAAAGACTGGGCTTGTTTGCAGCCCTGAAGTATCCTGGAGGACTGCCTGCACTGCTTTTAGTGTCCCGCTCCAATTAGCAAGTCCTTCCTGAGCTGAATGGGTGTGTTAGAGCAGGAATGAGCACACTATTGTGTGCAGGGCTCCAGGACCAGGGCATTACAGGGCACACCATCACACCTGGCAGTGTAGAGACCTCTGGGAAAGAATAGTGTTGGTTTCATAGGCGTCATGATCTGATAACTGATAAGAGAATCACCATAGCTTTATACAAGTTGGACACTAGTGTGGAGTAGAGGGCAGTGGGGAAACGTCTCCAGGATTCCTGAGTGCCTCAGCAGAAATCACCATTCACCAGACCAGGCAACCAGCAGACCAGCTGTCCAGTTCTGGTGAGTCTGTGCCCACTGCAGCCTCAGCTTTCTGTTTTTGGCAGACAGAAGTGGAACCCGATGGAGTCGTCTTCTGCTGTGTACCTCATTCAGCTCAACTCAGGCTTTGAGAAGAGTAGAGTTACGGTAGCCATCGTCAAGATCTCCATGTAGAGAGTGCTGAGAATTTCCGAGCTTTAGATATACTCACAGCAGCCTGTCTGGCACCAACATCATCACCTGACGCTGCAGTCTGATCATAAGACTGGCTGATCAGATACTTGCTTGAATGAGCTGGCGGCGGTCAGGTCTGCCTAATAAATTGCTTGGTGAGTGTACATCACGATTACATGCTTTGCTGCGACTCCCTTTGGGTGTCCTCTCCTTCTATCAAGAACTCCCCACTAGAAGACTCACAAGACGGTCACAAAGCAGTCCAAAGGTGGGGTGGTCAGTCGTTAGTAGCCTCTATGGAGAAGAGATTTTACAATCAAATTATAGCCATGTTGTTTGTTATCCACACTACTGAACCCACAGCTACAGTTAAATTAGTCAGGACGATGACAGGGAAGGTTTGGCCTAAGCTGAGAGCTGAGGCTGCCTGGCGAGACAAGGATGCACGCCGTGTGTTATGCAGTAGGTAAACAAGGTAGAAGACCAAATCTTGTGTAATTTCTTGAAAGAGGGAGACTCCTGGCAGGACGAGAAGGAGGAAAAAAGTGAGAGAGGCTCAGCAAAAACGTGAACAAGAGCGAGCTACGAGCTGCAGACTGAAGGGATGGAACTTCAGTGAGCCTCAAATGCCAGATGAGTCACAGGCAACGAGCCAGTGCCGGCTAATACGCTTCCACAGGCCTGGAACGCAAGCAGGAGAGATTTACAGTGACGCTGTCGGCGCAGCCACCAATACCCTTCTCTCAATGAGGCCGTTCCATTCCGAGAGAGAGAGGGAGAGAGAGAGAGAGAGAGAGAGAGAGAGAGAGGCCTTGTCTTTACTCTCCCTCAAATGAAGTGCTATCTGTAAGACTTTCACCAGTGAAGTGAGGCACATTAAAAGCATAAAGGTGGCAACGTGCCAACTGTAGCTGTTACCTTACAGTCCCAGTCACTGCGTTATTTCTATATATGGAACTTTATGAAACTGGAAGCAGGTTGCATTAATATTAAACATATCGCTGCTGTCCAATGAAAACCATGTATCTCCGTTTTGGTCCCAGTTGTCTCCATATGTAGAAACATAACGTATTGTTTTACCTTGACTTGCCTTCTCCTGTAAATTCACCATTTTGGAGGTACATGATTTTAACTGAACAGCAACCGTATGAAGTATTACAAAGTATATCACAATGCTTGAAGACGTTGGGGGAGGGGAGGGGGGGGGTTACGATGCTAATTTCTGAAAACACTCCCTATTTGATTCTGGTAGTATGTTAGCTCTAAGCTAATGGTAAGCCGCCGGAAAAATTTTTGGACTGATGAACTGGGCTTGGATATCCGAAGACCTTCAGTAAAGAGACCTTCCTGAACCAAGGTGAGACGTGTGGCACTCGTATTCATAGCCAGTGAAGTATCTGGCACGTCCAGAGTGACATTCCTTCTGGTGAAACTGGTCTAATCAACTGGAAGGGATTGGTTGTGTTGGCGGTTAAGCTGGAACAAGGCTTTCAGTTCTACTAGTGAAGTCCTAACCTATGGGAGAGCTTGTCAGCTGTAGGTAAACAGTCCTGACAAAAAACCTAACAAATTTCTTGCCAATCAAAATTGTGAAAGGTGAAATAAGGCTAGTATTGTATTCTTAGAGAATTGAACATAAATACAAGCATCATTTTATTCATAAAAATGTGGACGTGAAAAAAAAGCTGGACGTGAGAATGATCTGGTCAGATGATATAGATATTATATAAAAATAGAAGCAGTGGCTCCATATTTAAAAATACTAGACCTTTTCTAAATACCCTGGGCTCTCTTTGTACTGGAACTAATAGACTATCTGGCCTTCTAATAATACCGGCAATATTTATGATATAATTCTAAAAGACATCAGCTCTACCTTAACAATGTTTACATGTTAAAATTGGGAAACAAACAGCAGCAGATCCAGAGTGAAGACAAAGCCCTCGCTGAAGCCACACCACCAACACTTCACCCCTTATAACACATTAGCAGGAAAGTGAACATCGAGGCCAATAGCTAATTAAATGGCTGGACGGGAATGTCGAGCGCAGTGCCTAACCCATTTCAGTGTCCCACTGCGAGAGCTGGAATAGAAACAGAGGCTGCGTGCCAAGCATGCTGGCGGACGTTTAAAGTGTCCTAGCCCCGCAGATACGGTCCCGCTACCTCCCAAACACCCCGTCAGCCGAACAGACAGGCAACGAGCTCAGCTGTCCCTGTCCACCCAGGCAGGAGCTACAGGTGAGCTGACCCCTGAGCTAAACCCTGGGTGTCTGATCCGGATCAGGTACCAGGCTTGAGGGAAGGCAGACAGTACGGGAGGGCACGACGCTGCGCCCAGCAATGCAGTGTAGTGGTTTTCTACACACGGTTGGTCGGCAAGAAGAATACATCCCAATTGAATTACGGCTACAGCTATGAATAATTTTGATAGTTATTTTGAGGCACTGATGCATCTCATGTGGGTGTGGGAGGAGAGCATGGGTGGAAAAGGGCTTTGTGGTGAGAGCAGGGGACTCGGCAGAGAGTTAAATCCGGCTCTGTCTGATCCCACGGGCACCGGTGTCCATGCCTGTCCAGCTGGGACAGCAGCGAATACACCCACGGTCAGTATGTGCTTTGGGAACAGTGAGCGAGCTTGAAGGGATGGGCAGCATTCACCATCGTACTGCATCCTCCATCGAGATACCTTCTATGCACCCTACAAATATGACGTGGACTAGCTTTACCGAACGTTTACTGAAAGTCCTAAGCCGGAGTGCTGGAGTGGCCAAAATATGGCCCAAAAGCTCTTCACATACTTTTGGCTAATAGTGGGCTGCCAAAACCTTTGCCCAAAATATGGTTGGCCCAAAAGGTCCTCCATGCACAGACGGTACAGATAGGTTCATAAAGCAACTACGGTATTAGTTCTACGGTTGAGCCAAATCTGGTGGACGTAGCTCAACAAAACATGACCTATGTAATGGAGTATGATTTTCTGGGGTTAAAATTTACGGACACATTTTAGTGTATTCCTATGGGAGTGTTTTGGCCAGTAAACTGTAGGAGGAGTAGTGTCTTTAAAAAACAACAGGTGGAAATATGAAAGAAAAAAATAACAACCAGCGCTGTTCCTGCAGAATTAGAAGCATTATAACTGTTGGTTGTTGGTGGTGTTTCCATTGCCATGGCATAGCTGTTGGTTGCTAAGGCATTGCTAGGTGGTTGCTAAGGTGTTGCTATGGCATAGCAGTTGGTTTACTAAGGTGTTTCTATGATATAGCTGTTGGTTGCTAACATGTTGCTAGGTGGTTGCTAAGATGTGTTGCTAAGGCATAGCTGTTGGTTGATAGGGGGTTGCTAATGGGTTTGAATTGTGTAGACTTAGAAATAGTATAACTGTTGGTTGCTAATGTATTATGGCATAGCTGTTGGTTGCTAAGGCATTGCTAGGTGGTTGCTAAGGTGTTTCCATGGCATAGCTGTTGGTTACTAAAATATTGCTGAGTGGTTGCTAAGGTGTTGCTATGGCATAGCAGTTGGTTTACTAAGGTGTTTCTATGGAATAGCTGTTGGTTGCTAACATGTTGCTGGGTGGTTGCTAAGGTGTTTCGCAAAGGCATAGCTGTTGGTTAATAGGGGGTTGCTAATGTGTTTGAATTATGTATACCATAACTGTTGGTTGCTTAGGAGTTTCTATGGTATAGCTGTTGGTCGTGAAACCGTTGCTAGGTGGTTGCTGATGTGTTATGGCATAGCTGTTGGTTGCTAAGGCATTGCTAGGTGGTTGCTAAGGTGTTGCCATGACATAACTGTTGGTTTGCTAAGCCATTGCCATGGCATAGCTGTTGGTTACTAAGATATTGCTAGGTGGTTGCTAAGGTGTTGCTATGGCATATCAGTTGGTTTACTAAGATGTTTCTATGGTATAATGGTTGGTTACTAACATGTTGCTAGGTGGTTTGCAAAGGCATAGCTGTTGGTTGCAAATGTGTTTGAATTATGTACACTATAACTATATATAACTATAACAGTTGGTTGCTACAGAGTTTCTATAGTATACCTGTTGGTCGTAAATTGTTGCTAGGTGGATGCTAATGTGTTATGGCATAGCTGTCGGTTGCTAAGGCATTGCTAGGTGGTTGCTAAGGTGTTGCTATGGCATATCAGTTGGTTTACTAAGATGTTTCTATGGTATAATGGTTGGTTACTAACATGTTGCTAGGTGGTTTGCAAAGGCATAGCTGTTGGTTGCAAATGTGTTTGAATTATGTACACTATAACTATATATAACTATAACAGTTGGTTGCTACAGAGTTTCTATAGTATACCTGTTGGTCGTAAATTGTTGCTAGGTGGATGCTAATGTGTTATGGCATAGCTGTCGGTTGCTAAGGCATTGCTAGGTGGTTGTTAAGGTGTTGCCATGGCATAACTGTTGGTTTGCTATGCCATTGCCATAACATAGCTGTTGATTACTAAGATACTGCTAGGAGGTTGCTAAGGTGTTGCTATGGCATAGCAGTTTGTTTACCAAGGTGTTTCTATGGTATAGCTGTTGGTTGCTAATGTGTTCAAATTGTGTAGAGATAGATGGTATAGCTGCTGGTTGTAAAATCATTTGCTAGTTGGTTGCTAAGTTGTTGCCATGGCATAGCTGTTGGTTGCTAAGCCGTTGCTTGCTAAGTTGCTGCTATGGTATAGGTGTGTGAAAAATGTGAGATGCTAGAACATTAAGGTTGGTGGAAAAGCTCCTCCATGCACACACACAGCCCTGGAGAGCAACGGCAGACACAATGATGATGACCATTCTTCAGAAGCCGGAGGTCAGAGCGGTCCAGCCACAGAGCCGGTCGCTGCAGCTCAGAAAAGAGCTTGAATTCCTGGGTTTAAAGTTTACGGACACATTTCAATGCATTCCAATGGGAGTGTTTTGGCCACTATATATTCTTTAGACATTAGCTGCACAAATACTGCAGCACTTCTCTAAAACATGTCCAGCAGAGAGGGTGAGGGGCCTTGCTAAAAGCCTCCACTGCCAGCATCAACTTTACACAAGCTGTAGAAACACCCTGACCCGACTCATGAGACTGAATGAAACTACAAATGATACAGTGGTTTTTAAGAAACAGCTATTTCACGCTGAATAAATCTACAGAGCAGTGAGCTCACGGTTTGTCCAGCCCTCTCAACAGACACTTCAGAAAAGCCATATAAGACAGAATGCAGGAGCGTAAGCAGGATGGGATGAGGAACACTGGAGAGCTCAGAGCTGGAGCGCTAAAGCTGTGTGCTAAAAACAGGCCTCAGGATTTACAAGCAAATCAGGCTTTTTCTTCTGTAAACATCTCAAATGAGCTAAAAACAGAGGCGCTGAACGGGGATTGTGCTGGAGGCTTCTCAGGATCGAGAGAAAAAGACTATGCTGTGATGAGGGATGGGGAGTGGAGGGGGGAGTGGAGGGGCTCTGGTGCTGAGCTGAGCTAGTCACGACTCCACAGCCCAGAGGATGAGCACAAGCAACAGGGCAATAGAAGGGGAGAAGGGAAGAGAGAGAGAGAGAGAGAGCACAAGAGAGGAAAAGAGAGAGCGAGAGTAAGAGAGAGAGGAAGAGAGAGAGAGCGAGAGTAAGAGAGAGAGAGCACAAGAGAGAGAGAGAGAGGAAGGAAGAGAGAGAGGAAGAGAGAGCAAGAGAGAAAGAGAGAGAGGGAGGAAGGAAGAGAGAGCGAGAGCACAAGAGAGGAAAAGAGAGAGCGAAAGAGAGAGGAAGAGAGAGGGGAAGAGAGAGAGCGAGAGTAAGAGAGAGAGCACAAGAGAGAGCGAGAGGAAGAGAGAGAGAGGGGAAGGGAGAGAGCAAGAGAGAAAAAGAGAGAGAGAGGGAGGAAGGAAGAGAGAGAGAGCACAAGAAAGGAAGAGAGAGAGCGAGAGAGAGAGGGAGAGCGCGAGAGAGAGAGAGCACGAGAGAGGAAGAGTGAGAGAGAGCGAGAGAATGAGCGAGAGAGAGAGAGAGCATACGTGCATGTACACACACACACACGCACACACACACACGCACACCAATCAGCCATAACATTAAAACCACCCAGGGGTGGGATATATCAGGCAGCAAGTGAAGTGGGTGCCCAGGACTGACTGATGTGATCCGTGGTGAAGGTCCAGGTCTTGGTGTCTGAAACCACAGGACATCTTTAGAGGGTCTTGTGGAGTCCATGCCTTGATGGGTCAGTGCTGTTTTGGTGGCACGAGGGGAACGACTTGCACAATATTAGGCAGGTGGTTTTAATGTTATGGCTCAGTCCCAACTCAGCCCATCCTCTTTTTCAGCCTTCTGCCCCAGAATGCCAGAAACCTGGTTGCCAAGGGAACCGTACGTGTTGACAAAGGAAGACCAGTTCACCTCTGTGTTAATCACTGCATTACAATCATGAGAGGAGAGAGAGCGCGAGAACGAGCGAGCGAGAGAGAGAGAGAGAGAGAGAGAGAGAGAGAGAGAGAGAGAGAGAGAGAGAGAGAGAGCGCTGCCCTTAAAAGGAGCTGGATGGTGGTAATGTGGGAAATATGCCACGACTGCTCTCCTGTTTACTTTCTCATCTGGAGGGAATGTTCTCCACACAGGACCCACGTCTGCCTCAGAGAGAGAGGGAGAGAGAGAGAGATGAGCAAGAGACATTGGGAGGGAGCAAGAGAAAGAAAACAGGAGATAAGGTGATGGGCAGAGAGAGAGAGAGAGAGTAAAAGAAGGGTGTGAAAAGGAGAGGGTGAGTAAGTGTGTGTGCATGTGTGAGTGAGAGAGAGTAAGTAAACTAATAGGGTCTGAGAAAGGGTGAGAGTGAGAGAGAGTGGGTGAGAAAGGTTCAGTAACAGAGTATGAGAGAGAGAGAGAGAGAGACACAGGGTAAGTGTGAGAGAGCAAGTGCGCGAGAGCTGTTGTGCTTCTGGTGATTAACTGGATGAGTAATAAGCTGATTTACAACCAGCACTGAGAAAGTCTTCAAGATACAGCCTTGACTTTTTACACACCTCTGTGAAACCAGCATTGTCCACACACACAGACAGAGAGAGAGAGAGCGCGAGAGAGAGCGAGCGAGCGAGAGAGAGAGCGAGCGCAATGTAGCAAAGCAGAATTCAGCTCTATGTAAAGGTTAGGGTTAGGTGTAGAGTTAAATTAAGGGTGAAGTTAGGGTTAGGTTTAGGGTTGATTAAGGGTAGAGTTATATTTTGGTGTAGGGCTGATTACAGGGTAAGGTTAGGGTTGATTAAGGGTAAGGGTAGGGTTAGGATTGATTAAGGGTAGAGTTAAGGGTAGGGTTATGTGTAGAGTTGATTAAGAGTAGGGTTAAGGTTAGATGTAGAGTTGAATAAGGGTAAGGGTAGGGTTAGGTGTAGGGCTGATTAAAGGGTAAAGTTAGTGTTAGGTGTAGAGTTGATTAAGGGTAAGGGTAGGGTTTATTATAGGGTAGAGTTATGTTTTGGTGTATGATTGATTACAGGGTAAGGGTAGGGTTAGGGTTGATTAAGGGTAGAGTTATGTTTTGGTGTAGGGCTGATTACAGGGTAAAGTTAGGGTTGATTAAGGGTAAGGGTAGGGTTAGGATTGATTAAAGGGTAGAGTTATGTTTTGGTGTAGGGCTGATTACAGGGTAAGGTTAGGGTTGATTAAGGGTAAGGGTAGGGTTTATTATAGGGTAGAGTTATGTTTTGGTGTAGGGCTGATTACAGGGTAAGGTTAGGGTTGATTAAGGGTAAGGGTAGGGTTAGGATTGATTAAAGGGTAGAGTTATGTTTTGGTGTAGGGCTGATTACAGGGTAAGGTTAGGGTTGATTAAGGGTAAGGGTAGGGTTAGGATTGATTAAAGGGTAGAGTTATGTTTTGGTGTAGGGCTGATTACAGGGTAAGGTTAGGTTTGATTATGGGTAAGGGTAGGGTTAGGATTGATTAAAGGGTAGAGTTATGTTTTGGTGTAGGGCTGATTACAGGGTAAGGTTAGAGTTAGGTGTAGCGTTGAATAAGGGTAGACTTAAGAGTAGGGTTAAGGTTAGATGTAGAGTTGAATAAAGGTAAGGGTAGGGTTAGGTGTAGGGCTGATTAAAGGGTAAAGTTAGTGTTAGGTGTAGAGTTACATTCAGTAGACAACCACCCGTTTACATTCAATGTTCATGTTCATGTGAATTTAATAGCTACCTAGTTGAATATCATGTGAGCATCTATTAGGGTAGAGCTGCTGGCCAAGAAAGAAGACCTGCACCTTCAAGCTTGAATAAAGTTTGCAGCTGAACCACAAAGACTCAAATGGACAAAGAAAAATCTTTCTGGAGGAAAGCTTTACAGGCAGATGAGACAAAAAGATTGTGAGGTACTCCATCAAAGAATCTCAACTGTTAAGCATGGTGGTGGTAGCGTCAATTTGGGGCTGTTTTCCTGTTGACAGTTCTGCAAAGTCGTCTTGTCATCTTGTTAAGGGATGTTTAACCATGTTTAGCAGTTATTTGGTGGGCTGTATGTACAGTTCCACCCTCAAACAGACACAACCCTGCACCAGACACAAAACTAAATTATTCCTTTAAAATGCCTAGCCAATTACACAAAAACCTTTCCAGGCCAGAGTGCAGTCATCCACATCTATACTGAGGGCTGATGCGGTTGGAAAATTGTCTACAGGAGACAGAATTGTAGCACGAACTCTGATAATAGGTACCCAAGTCTGGGGCTGTGGACTGACTCTCTCAAATAGGGGCACACAGATGGGCAAAAAAGGTTGCTATGAAAAGAAGAAAAACCCTTTCAGGAGGCACAAGGGTGAAATCAGGTCCACCTCAGCAAAGAGGCTCAGCTGAAGCGTGAGGGCGCGATGCAGTGGAGATGAGTAGAGCCGGGTGAGTAACCTGCTCCCTGAAACCAGATCAGAACAGCAGGCCGACTGACAGAAAGTGAGTAGGAGGGGTGAGAAAAGACAGATCTGCCTCTCACACCTACACACGAGGGGGCGAGAGAGGAAGAGTGGAATTGCGAGAGAGGGAGAGGTATGCATTCAATGAACTACCAATCCTCTGAAAGTAAATGCAAGTACTGTATGTAAACACACAGTGGTATGCAAAATGTGGTCACGCATGGTCCCCTGAAAAGCGAGGTCTCAGACCTTCACTGTAGGCTTGTTGGGGCTATGGCTTCGCGGTCATCGTCTGGAATGCCCATGTGATGCACATTTCACAGCTTAAGAAATACCTCATCAAATCATTGATCAAATAATTGATGTCCACAAAGCAGGAGAAGACTGTAGGAAGTGTTCAGGTAACCGTTTCGGCAGTTCACAAGGTCATCAAGATGTAGAGGTTAACAGGAATGGTGGAGGTCAAGCTGAGGTGCTTTCCAAAGAGAACTGCTCACAGATTCGCTAGAAATCAAATCAAATAAATAAATGCAGATTTAGCAGACTCGAGTCGTGGTGCACTATTCTACTAATTCTACCGTCACAATAACCTTTTTTTATATATTTAAATTGTCCCAGAAATAATTGATAAACGAAACTACATTGATGATATCGTACACATAATGATTCAGACCATTTTATGCCACTGACGTAATTATAACATACTAGCATAACAATGCAGTCACACCCTTTCAAAAAGCAACGGCGTTTTCATCATTAAGAAAAGTCATGCATTGGAATTGAGATATTAAAAACACAAAATGTTACAAATAATAAAACAAACCACTGTTTTTAAACAAAGTCGGCATACCGGCTTCTTTCTCGTTAATGGGATCTGCTCGACTTACTCTTCCAAAGCCCTGTTCCTCTGCTAAAAATGGCAATTCGGTTAAACACCAGCAAATCCTGGAAGTAAACATCACACTTCCTGTAAATAAGCTGAGGAGGAACTGAGGCTGGCTTCTACGGCTGGACAACGAATCCACCTCAAAATTTGCAATGGACTGCCTTAATAGGCACAAGCTGAAGGTTCTGTCCTGGTCCTGCCAGTACCCCTCACCTCGGAAGAGCAGAGCAGCAAGACGGCCCAAGAATCTCACAGAACTTGAAGCCTTCTGCAAGGAATAATGGGAGAATGCAGGGTGTCCAGACATATGTTTTAAGCCCTTTTCCTTTTATCATCGTCATTCTGAAACTGTAAAACAAGGAAATACAAAAAGGAAAACGGGTCTAGAAGTCTGGGTTGTTGTTTTTTTTTATTATTTGGGTTGCAGTATTCCTGGCAGCCCGCATACATCTTTCACTGAGGTGTAATAGTCATTCGAGTTGCAGCTAATTAGCGAAGATGTGATATGGAGCGCTAGTCAAGCTGCTAATGCTGCTAACGTCACGTTGCTGTCCCAGTCTTCACAATACAGGAGAGAACGCACAAGCTCAAAGGAATGAATGAAGGTGGAAGAAGGAGTGAGCATGTGAAATATCTGAAAAAGAGTGAGAGACTGTGTGTAAATGTGTGTGAGAAGACTGAGCGAATGCTTTCACACTACTGAAGAAACATAAAAATAATGAATGTTTTGGGAGATGATTTATATTTGATTCGTGGATGAAAGTGCGTACACCACCGTACTTCACACTCCAATTTAACATAATAACACTGTACCAGGTGACAGATAAAGGCTTCAGCTTGTGGCAACACATAAACGTGCGCTCTTGTGTACAAAAGACACACGGCACTCGTTGCAAAAGGCTGCCCATAGTCCAGCAATAACGGCGCTAACCAGAGTTCATACAGGTTGTAGTCAGTTCTTACAGAGGACGCAGAATGTGTCAGCACTTCTCTGCCTGCCAGAAGTCCTGCACAGTCCAGTCCGGGAGCTAGGCTTTGTTGATGTAGCCCTCCTTGATGAGGAAGTCGTAGATTTTGCGGGTCTTGTTCACGTCGATCTTGATAAGCGAACGGGCCTGCGCTAGCCGGAGGCCGCCCTGCCGCCTGCACTCGTTCAGCAGGGCCTGCTTGTACTCCAGGTACGCCCCAGGCACCAGCCGCACCACTTGACACAGCTACGGGACACAGTGTGAGAAAATAGAGTCATTATCAGAATATGTAAGCAGTACATGTGAAGAGAGCCTTTTAAAGGTAAAGATTTAGGATAGACGTGATTTCTGATACAGGTTTCAAACTAAGCAGACTCAAATCCCTCCAACACGCCGCAACACAGACTCACAGTGTCTGAGTGTTCTACCTGTTTCACGCTAGACTTGTTTTCTGCAGCAATCGACCCAATACTGATACCCAGGGGTGCCGTCAGGGATTTTGGGGCCCATGAAAAGATTCATCTGGGCCCCACAGCTCTAACAATTCTGCCAAGATACTCAATTCATACATTTTTTTCAGCCTCTTTCAGTCATCAGCTTTTAGAATCATTCAAACCACCCCCTCCACCTCCATATGCCAATCCGGCTGATACCCAGATATGACCCAGATCTACACAGGTATGCATATACCAATACATTTACTATATGTGGACATCTCAATATTGCAAAAAACAGGGTTCAAAATTGTGTATTATCTTATCTTTATATTTTTATATAATTTTTTGTTTTATCCGATTAATATATATGACTTTGTAAAGACTGTCAGCTGATGCGTCTTGTGTCTACATACATTTCATATGCATAAAGCAAGGACATAAAACTCAATGTAAACAAATGAGTGATGATCATTCAAATACTCCACATTTAAACCTGCTGATATCTAGATGTCCATACCAACAGATCTATGCCATACCTCTTTTTCTCGCTCGTTGAGTTTTTCTGTCCCTGGCAACCCTGTTAAGTTCAGAGGAGGAGCACTTCTTCTGCCTGGGAAGACCAAAAGAAAACCCCACAAGTCATTACAATAGGCAGAAGCTAGACATGCCAGTCATGTTAGCAACCTTAAGGCTCATGTTGACACTGGAACAGTGAAGAGACGATCGATCCTGTGAGGGTTTTAAGGCTGGACTGTTTATGGTGAGAGTGGCTGCACTGGTCCAACTTCCACAACCCTTTCCAATCAAACTGAGAAAATAACCAGGGATGATGTGATGCGTAAATATAGCAACAGGACAGTTGTGCACTGAAGGTTAAGGAACAGCAGTGGAGAGCAGAGGTATTTGCAGAGTGTATTTACGGCAGCACATCTCCAAGAATACATTACCGAGACTCAGCCTGTGGCTATGTGCTGAAAAGAGAGAGAGAAGAGAGAGATGGGGAAAGAAAAAAAAAAAAAAAAAGGAGGGAGCATGGAGGAGCGAAAGGTGGAATGTTGGGGAGTGAAGTGGGGTTGGGGGGAGGGGGGGGTGAAATCGGGCAGCAGCTTACCTGAGGTAGTGATGGTAGTGACCACGGGGGTGATGCCAGCATCGCTGTGAGAAAAGAACAGTGTCAGTCATCAGCGGAGAGGCTCACACACACACACACACACACACACACACACACACACACACACACACACACACACACACACACACACACAGCTGCTTCTGAAGCTGCTCTAGCAGACTGGCTGGCCTCTCTAGGGCTGCTGCTCACACAGAGACTGAATCATTGCCACCCGGCCGACAGATTTCCTGCTTTTCAGCAGAATAATTCAGCTCAATCTGGACGGTACTCGACTGCACGACCACTTGATTAGCACGAGGAATAGAACCAGGCTGTTGGAGATTGAAATACCACAGTCAGAGAGTTAGCACCCGGATTTTTTCAGTAGTCCAGTAGTAGTGCTGCATGGCCTAGGCATGCCTTTACTGTTGTCATCCCGGCAGTGACTTTCTTACTGCCATTCAAGCTGTCTAACCTCACTCTTGAATCTGAGACTTGGTCCAGGGTTGAGCTGAGTTACAAGGTGTCATTATGCAAGCTGCTGACTCTCAGGAACTTCTGACTCTTCTGATGCTGTTGTGGATTTGAGTCTGTCAGACCTTCTTCTGTACCAGATCTCTTCATGTTTGTCCAGTTTCCAATAGTCTTTTTATTGTGTAGGAACCTGTACCTGTACAGTGTCTTGTTCTAGACGTTCTGACAGCAATTCGACGCGCCACAGAACAAAGCATCCCATCCCACATACCCAAATTACATTAATACCACAGTCCAAATAATGCATAGAGAATGGCGCTGCTATAGTGCACTATGGGGCTTTGGTGGAGCACGGAGCCCTAATGTGTGTTAAATTCGGTGAGGTTACTCTGCCGCGGCAGTCAACATACCACTTTAGCTTCAGATGGCAGCTCTGTATCTCTCAGTTTCAAAAATACACATGTATAGCTGAGGGAGACTCAAAAGCATGATTTGTTTTTACAGTAGAGCTGGGCAATATGACGATATTTTTATCGCATTGTAATAATATGTTTTTCTAAGCATATCAAGGATAATCGGTGGTGCTTCATGAACACTGATCAGCTACAGGTTTCATTACAATCAGTGTAATTAGACTGGTTTAAATAGATGAAGAGATAGATGAAGATAAATAGATGAAGATGCTGAATTAAAACGGCTGTACTCCGTACAAGAGAATATCTGAAAAGTAATTTTTAAAGGATCTGTCGCTACTATGTTTTTAGTCTGTGATTACATGTATCATAAAAATATAGTGTAAAAAAAAAAAAAAAGTCTTTAAATATTATGATTTCGTATTTTTACCATATCGTCCAGCCCTAATTTACAGCCTGTGTAAACATGAATTACACTGCCCACCTGTAGGGGGAGCCATACGAATTCTCACATACTGCTGCTTTAAAAGTAGAAAACTGAAAATCTTTTGTGGGGGTGCGATGAATTATACATTTCCCAGAATCTTTAGCAAGAAATGACCCTGATAACTATTTCTAGACAGTGCCTATCCACCTTATTTTCCATTAAACAATGGGGTGGCCATCTTTGTGTTAACATTGTGTTAGAACTTCCAGTGCTACAGCGGACTGGTTGATCTAGACTTACAACCACAGTGATAAACATACAGTGAGAGGTATAGTTTACAGCAAACGGATTGTCACAATAATTGGAAGTTACAAACACAACACAAAAAGACCAGATCATTTACATATCCACCGCCTTCCAAAGAAGAGGACCTGGGTCAATGGATGAAGTTGAAGGTGCTAAATTTACAACCACCATCCACAGATCTGCTCTTACCAACACCGGAAAGCCAACACCAGAACATCCTTAGGCAGAGGAAATGGCTCGGTTTTGGAGCTCCGATGAAGCGGGAGCATTGGGTGCTTGTGAAGCTCTTATGCTAACTTCCTACCCCCTAGCCTCATGAACACCCAATGCGTCCGCTTTCCCAGAGCTTCATAACAGACATACCCCCCACCACTTAGTGCCTCTGACCACAGATGCAGATCCTCTTCTTTGGATATTGTGGCACACGGCACTCCAATCTTTCTGTTCAGAGCAGTAAACTACTTCATACTGCATGCACTCTGATACAAAATGACCGGAATCTGACCTCTTTCCTTAAATCACACAATGTCGAAACACACACAAGGGAGTGTAGATGATGTAAGATGATGTAAATCTGACTTTTAATTTGGTCTGCACTATTCTGACCACAATCATTCCCATTTGCAATCACTGGAACGCCTTGATTTGTCCAAACGGCCACGTTTGTACAAATGAGTAATGGGGATTGGGGTTGTGAGTAATGGGGATACTACAGAGCAGTTGACTACACTGTGTGCGACAGAACAAGGCATGTGTGTGTGAGAGAGGTGGAGAGCTGGAGATGATAAACTCACATGGCAGCCTGCTTGTGGAGCCACTGCTGGCAGGCGCGGTCATCGTGGATGTACTGCAGCACTTCACACAGCATGTTCCTCTTACTGCGCTCATCCTCCCTCACCCGCTTTACCCGCTCATACATCTTTGCACCTGCGCCACAGAACACATGTCTTAGTAAAGCTACCAGCAGCAGTTCCCTTAAAAATGATCCCAGTTTTTACCCCAGATTTACACTCACTGAGCAATAAATTAGGACCACTTCACAAACACAGGTTAAGGACTCATTTTTGCTCTTATAAAGACTCAATTGTTTGTTTCACGGATTCTAAAAGATGCTGAAAATGGTCCATGTTGGCATGACTGGGTTGCACAATGCGTCTCAAGCACTGTCTACGTCTCTGTCTACGACCAGTTTTGGCGAGCCGGTGTCTGCTGCAGCCTCAGCTTTCTGTTCTTGGCTGACAGAAGTGGACCCTGACGTCATCAACTGCTTGTTGCAACCTATCCAGCTCAAGGTCCGACACGCTGTGCATTCGGAGATGCTTTGCTGTCCATTTCTGCATGATTATAGGCATTGCAGCAACACGACTGGAGGATTAGACAACTGCATGGATGTACAGGTGTTCGTAAAAGTGCTTGGTGGAGTGCAGTCGTTTTTAATGGATACTTTTCATGCCAAACTGTTGGTTTAGAGTGATCAAGTTATATATTGTGAGAATGACCTCTTCTATCTATAGCGGTTTTAGTGCAAATGAATGAAAGAAGGTTCCTGTAAAGGAAATGACTGGTAGAGGGAATCACAGTTAATGACCATTCACTGTGTACTAAAACTGAAGGACGCTGTTATTAATTTAGCAGGAAAACAACCTACAGTGCATTTATGAATGTTTGCAAATGTCTGAAGCACCAGTTCCAGTAAAGCCAGATGTACAGGAATTAATGAAAAATATCCTAAAATTAAAACCTACATTAAAAACTCCTGAGTGAACCTTTAGTTACATTATAATAGCAATAAATTCTGATAGATTTATCACTCCACTAAGAAAATAAGCATTTAACTAAACACTAAACTAAAAAATAAATTAATAAATTGATATATATATATATATATATATATATATATATATATATATATATATATATATATATATATATATCCTGTGCTGATGTCTTCTCTATTTCTGCATTTACACTACGATTAGATCAATGCCCTTTGCATTCGTTTTGGTGAGTTACGACCGGCTCGGGCCTCTGGAGACCTTACCACAGAAAGACTGGATGCCTTCCTTTCTGTATTCCTGCAGCCGCCGAATCTCCCTCCGCAACTCAAACTCCACTGAGTGAGAGAGAGAGAGAGAGAGAGAGAGAGAGAGAGAAAAACCAGGAATGAGTGCACATTTGTGCTCACTGCTGACAGTGGTGAACTTTTCACCCCACCGCAGCCTCAGAGCTCCGGCTGTACAGAGTATTGGTATCTAGACACACGATGAGCGAGTCGGTATGTTCACACAACCCAGCCCGCGCCCCACACACTTCCTCGTCAGTCATTAAATAATAAACACACACACAGTAAGAGCGGGTCTCTACGTACAGTATCAAATACTGCAGTCATGCTGTGCGTGCGGATCAATGAAAAGGTTCTGCTCTGTCAAAAGTTTGGGGACACCCTGACTTTACCCTCAAGTAGGAAAATGGTTTGTACAGCATTCTTTTCCAGACTACTATCGCTCCCTCAAAAACAGACTTAACTACATTGGATATTAAATGATCTTTAAAAGACAATACAGTGTGTGCAGAATTATTAGGCAAGTTGTATTTGATTCTTTTTAGTATTGAACAACAACTATGTTCTCAATCAACCCAAAAGACTCATAAATATCAAAGCTTAATATTTTTGGAAGTTGGAGTGGGTTTTTTTTTAGGTTTGGCTATCTTAGGAGGATATCTGTTTGTGCAGGTAACTATTACTGTGCAGAATTATTAGGCAACTTAATAAAAAACTAAATATTACCCATCTCACTTGTTTATTTTCACCAGGTAAACCAATATAACACAAAATTTAGAAATAAACATTTCTGACATTCAAAAACCAAACCAAAAACAAATCAGTGACCAATATAGCCACCTTTCTTTACCATGACACTCAAAAGCCTTCCATCCATAGATTCTGTCAGTTGCTTGATCAGTTTACGATCAACTTTTCGTGCAGCAGACACCACAGCCTCCCAGACACTGTTCAGAGAGGTGTACTGTTTTCCCTCCCTGTAGATTTCACATTTTATGAGGGACCACAGGTTCTCTATGGGGTTCAGATCAGGTGAACAAGGGGGCCATGTCATCATTTTTTCTTCTTTTAGACCCTTACTGGCCAGCCACGCTGTGGAGTATTTGGATGCATGTGATGGAGCATTGTCCTGCATGAAAATCATGTTCTTCTTGAACGATACCGACTTCTTTCTGTACCACTGCTTGAAGAAGGTGTCTTCCAGAAACTGGCAGTAGGTCTGGGAGTTGAGCTTCACTCCATCCTCAACCTGAAAAGGTCCCACAAGTTCATCTTTGATGATACCGGCTCATACCAGTACCCCACCTCCACCTTGCTGGCGTCTGAGTCGGAGTGGACCTCTCTGCCCTTTACTGATCCAGCCTCGGGCCCATCCATCTGGCCCATCAAGAGTCACTCGCATTTCATCAGTCCATAAAACCTTAGAAAGATCAGTCTTAAGATATTTCTTGGCCCAGTCTTGACATTTTATCTTATGTTTCTTGTTCAAAGGTGGTCATTTTTCAGCCTTCCTTCCCTTGGCCATGTCCCTGAGTATCGCACACCTTGTGCTTTTTGATACTCCAGTAACGTTGCAGCTCTGAAATATGGGAAAACTGGTGGCAAATGGCGCCTTGGCAGCTTCACGCTTGATTTTCCTCAATTCATGGGCAGTTATTTTGCGCCTTTTTGTTTCAACACGTTTCTTGCGACCCTGTTGGCTATTTGCCATGAAACGCTTGATTGTTCGGTGATCACGCTTCAAAAGTTTGGCAATTTCAAGACTGCTGCATCCCTCTGCAAGACATCTCACAATTTTTGACTTTTCAGAGTCCGTCAAATCTCTCTTCTGACCCATTTTGCCAAAGGAAAGGAAAGGCAAAGGAAGTTGCCTAATAATTAAGCACATCTTATATAGGGTGCTGATGTCATTAGACCACGCCCCTTCTCATTACAGAGATGCACATCACCTGATTTACTTGATTGGTAGTTGGCTTTCAAGCCTATAGAGCTTGGAGTAGGACAACATGTATAAAAAGGATGATGTGATCAAAATACTAATTTGCCTAATAATTCTGCACACAGTGTATTATTATTAACTTAATATTTCTAGGACAGTTTATTATTTTATTTGATAAAAAAAAACTAGAAGCACAGAAGCACGGTCTAGAAGCACAGTTAAATACTCACAAGCGTGGCTCTCGATAAACTTGTCGTGCTCGACCGGTCCCACCACCCTGGCAAATCGGCGCATGGCGTCATACAGGTCCTGTACCTCCTTAGGGTACCTTCGTTCTAGAACTGTCAACGCACACAAAATACAATCAAATTAGCCTCTCATAAAGACACACACACACAGAGAAAACATTAGAATTCATCAAGGCTCCCTTTGACTGTGGAATGGGAAAGCAAGAGCCAGTGCCATCTCTCTGATAAGCTCTCACACAAAACTCATTTCCACTGAGGCCCCTTCAAGCCCCCAGCCAGACGCAGCATCCGAGAAGTGCCTTGCTGCTGCTGTTGGTTAATAGGAAAGTGAGCTGCAACGAGGGCAAGAGTGGAGGTGTTACAGTGTCTCTGTGCTAGCGCTGCATAATGTGAATCACACAGAATGTAACACACACCTCAGCCTCACACCCACACAAACAAGCGGGAGCAGATTTAATGATCTGGAATGGAGTACTGAATGGTTAGAATAGGGGCCCTTCTTAACCCTATGCCTTTCCGGAATGGAGCTGCATTCTCAGTACTGTCAACAATCACTAGAATTAGAGATGGCACTGATACAGTTCCCGTTATCAGCATCAAGCCAATGCCAGCAGAGAAGGCTACAGCGTATAGCCGTGTAAAAACAACAACCAACCAAACAAACAAAAAATCTGATCCAGTTAAGCTCATACCAGATAGCTAAGCACTGCACTAGGATCACCTACACTATCTATACTCGTGTGTTTGTCAAAGACCACCCAAACTCCTTTTCCAGTAGATAATTATGCAGTCATTAGATACTGAAGCTTCAAAAAAACACCAAAACAGCCCTCAATCAGAGAGGCAGGAAAAAAAAAAAAATCAAGCTCCACTCTGGCGTTTGAAAAGTGAAACAGACAACAGGCGTTTCTGTTCATCCTTAAACTGTGAGAAGACGACTGCTGCTCAACGCTGAGGGTCTGAAAGGATGTGGAGCTGCTCAAGCTGATGCCGGGAAACACAGAAAGAAAGAAGTCTGTCTGTCTAACTAACTAACTAACTTTCTAATGAACTGTCTAGCTAACTAACTGTCTAGCTAACTAACTGTAACTAACTGTCTAGCTAACTAACTGTCTAACTAACTGTAACTAACTGTCTAGCTAACTAACTGTTTAACTAACTGTAACTAACTGTCTAGCTAACTAACTGTAACTAACTGTCTAGCTAACTAACTGTCTAACTAACTAACTGTCTAACTAACTGTAACTAACTGTCTAACTACCATCTAACTAACTGACTGACTAACTGTCTAACTACCATCTAACTAACTGACTGACTAACTGTAACTAACTGTCTAGCTAACTGTAACTGTCTAGCTAACTGTAACTAACTGTCTAACTAACTGTCTAGCTAACTAACTGTAACTGTCTAACTACCATCTAACTAACTGACTGACTGACTAACTGTAACTAACTATCTAGCTAACTAACTGTAACTAACTGTCTAGCTAACTGTAACTAACTGTCTAGCTAACTGTCTAACTAACTGTAACTAACTGTCTAACTAACTGTCTAGCTAACTAACTGTAACTAACTGTCTAACTACCATCTAACTAACTGACTGACTGACTAACTGTAACTAACTGTCTAGCTAACTAACTGTAACTAACTGTCTAGCTAACTAACTAACTAACTGTCTAGCTAACTAACTGTAACTAACAGTCTAACTGTCTAGCTAACTAACTGTAACTAACTGTCTAGCTAACTAACTGTAACTAACTGTCTAGCTAACTAACTGTAACTAACGGTCTAACTACCATCTAACTAACTGACTGACTAACTAACTGTAACTAACTGTCTAACTAACTAACTGACTGACTAACTAACTGACACTAACTGTCTAGCTAGCTAACTGTCTAGCTAGCAACTAACTAACTGTCTAACTGACTGTCTAACTGACTGTCTAACTGACTGTCTAACTGACTGTCTAACTGACTGTCTAACATCACTACAGTGACAAATCCGTGCACCTTTACCTTTACCATATCCCAGACCTCTACATCACAGAAGGTGTTGGGACGGCTTGGGTCTTGGGTCCTTTCCGCAGCCCAGTGGGTTAACATTTTCTGTCTTTAGGTCTTTCTCCTGCTGTTTTTCATGTAAGAAACATGTGTTTAATCCTGAATTACAGCTGATTACAGCTGATTAAATACAAAACTACTGTGTTTTACTAGTGCCAGTTCCACATGTCTTCCTTTGGTGCTAAACCAGCACTGAGGAGCATGTTCGGACCCCAGGAGAAATCGTGTGACGACACAAACACGGCTCTTTCTTACAGGCAGTCAATAAAAACTAAAGGAATCAGTTCAGACTGTACAACACTACCCCCACATACACACACACACACATTACAAATGAAGTGATGAACTGTGTTGGGGTCCAGACGGGATTCACTGAGCACAGTGCAGAAGCCCGAGAGCTAATGGCCTTGAGACAGAGCGGCAGGTCAAGCTGTCTTGCTCTCTCTGAACGGGGATAAACCAGCACCGCTGTGAGCCACGGAGCCTCGGCCACTGCTTTACTGCACGCCTCTCGCAAACACAGGCACACACACACACACACACACACACACACACACACACACACACACACACACACACATTTCAGACAGTCTCCATGACAACCGGCCTGCAGCTCCACAGTAACCGTTGGCTCTCTTTTGTCTTGAGAGAGAGCAGGAGATAAGGAAGGTGGCAGAGGGCTGATAAATAAATAAACAGAAAAGCCGGTCTTGTGAATCCCAGAGTTCGGTGCGGTTCACGAACGCCTGCAAACAGCATGCCCTTCCTGGCTGCGAAACCAACTGAAAACGAAGAAACGGCTGGATAGGATAAACATATGAAGCCGGCAGAAAGCCGGCTGCGACATGAGCACTTGATTTTGAGGTGGGTGGGGGTCCATTTACTGATCATAGCGCTGACCCTCTTGCTGCCAGAAGGTACTGATGATGAACAGCTCACAAAGCGGCCTTCTCCTTTATCATTAGTAGCACGGTGTTCATTTCATGGTGGACTATTCATGGAAGAGCAATTATGGCCACTGCGAGCTCTTCTGGCACCGGCCCAATCAGACTATTCTGAGCCTTGGTTGTAAATGTTTGCACGCCTGTGTTATGGTGGCCAGGGGGATTGGTTTCATATGAGCAGGCAGTGATCAGCAGGTGTGCGTGCACTGACTGATGGAGCTGAACAACGGCACATTGTTTAGAACCTGAATATCTAGTACCTGCTACACTTGGGCAGTGTCCATTAACCTTAAATGGCAGGGCTGGCTCAGCTGTAGTCATTGTGACGATCTGGTCAAAGCACTTTTAGACCCATTTCAATGTATCGACAAAAAAAAAAAAAAAAAAAAAAAAAAAAAAAGAGCTCTTACTCTGAAACTTGCGCAGGTTTATGAGTCCGTGGTCCCGAATGATCCTGAAACACACACATTAAGAGCGGTTTGATCAGTTTGCAGTGTACATCCTGCAGGCAAGTGCAAAACTGAAGTGAGAAACAAGGTCATCTATAACCTGCTTGGGTCCTGAACGGGTCCTCAATTTAATGAACCTCAACCCTCGGTAAGGACTGCACAATGCGTTGCTCATCCCCATACAGGCTAATTGCTGGGCGCTTGATGACGCCCCTTCTATTGAACGCATTCAGCTAGTATAAGATACTGACATTACTGACACAGATGTGTAAATGTACACACTCAGTACGGTCAATGGAGTAGGACTCTCTGAAACATGAACCTATTGGCAGCATGGCTAATACCAGGCATAGGCTAGAGGGGTATAAAGCCCCCCAAAGCAGATGCTCTCTGGAATGATGGATGGTGCTCCATCCAGTACTTTAGGAGAAGTTTAGGAGGGGTGATGAGGTGGGGTGGTGGTCATCCAACATGCTGACCACACTAACGCTCTTGCTGCTGAATGCACTTAAGTCTTCACAGCAATGCTCCTTTTTCTTCAATCCTTGGTTTCAAAAGAGCAGGTGACCAAATACTTTTGTCCACATAGTGTCATGACTCTAATTTATTTTCTTAAATGTACACTTCTACGTGTCTGGCAGCCAATTTCTTCCATCATCAAACAAATGAATGGCATAAAGTCACCCAACAACAATGTGAAAGAATAGTGGAGATTCTGCCTGCCAAGACATGAGAGCTGTGATTGGCCATCAAGGTTGTTTCACCATAGTGATTTCTGAATGCTCTCAAAGTTCAAATATTAGTACTGTGTTTAAATTTCAATAATAACTTATTTGCTTTATAATATATATATATATATATATATATATATATATATATATATATATATATATATATATTAATGCCACAGTTCTCCCAACAAACCAGGTCTCAGGGCCGTATGCTAACAGCTCCAGCGAACTGCCAGGGCTGAAGCTATGCTGTGGCTTAACTAGAGGTAACGAAGAACAGGCAGAATGTGAACACAGTGGCAAAAGAGTGAGAAACACAGGCAAGAAAGGAGTGTGTTATAGTCCTTGATGAGGAGAAAACGAGCCACAGGTGTTGGTCCTCTGGGAAGCTGGAGCATCACGAGTCTGCTGCTGATGCTCAGACGCTGAATGTGTTACATCAGCATCCCTTAACTGCTTTTAAGGCATTTTTACAGCCTTTTCATTAAGGACAGAGTAGATTATAGAGATGTGTGCATGCGTTTTGCAAATGGTTTAGCTTAGCGGTTAAAAGGTTATTAATTAGAGCAGAGTTTAAACGAACAACTTTCCAAAAAAAAAATAAAAAATCAACATGATCAGTCAGACGCTCACCTTCAGCCAAGATGTTTGATATCTGATAGTTTCGAATTGGCTAGTTTCTGGAGACCTGGGGGCCAAAGCACTGTTTGACTAAAGCTACTGAAGCTTCAAATTAAATTCTTAAATATAATTAGGAAATGATAATGCTTGATTTTATCAGTTATCTCAACTGAATAGCTCCCAACCATCAATGTGATTACTTCTAATTCATTAATATTAATATACACTTTCTCCATGCCACATTGTACTTGATAACTTAAATATAAATAAATAAATAAAATGATCAGCATGGTTCAGTGTGGTCTATAGAGCTCCGTCACACAAGCCAGTGATCTGCTCTCTAACCTCACCGTAAGCAAAGAGAGGACGGTAATGTAGGCTCGGAGAATCTCCAAGAGGCCGTGCATACCTCAGCTGCCATGCAAGGCAGCTCTACATAGCCTGGACAGCTATGGCTCATTAAGAAAATTTACACCCAGATCCTTTACCGTGAACTTCACCTAAGGAAACTGAGCTATGCACAGAAAACAAACAAGCTCCAGGTTGCTATGCAAGCTCCGCTGAGTAAAGTGACCTTGATCAGAATTGTATAAAAACATCGAATTCAATCAAATCACTCTTAATTTTAAGATTAGGTAATTATGACCTCCTCAGTCGAGTGCTAAGCGTGTGCCGTACTGGAACAGACAGGTATGTGACACCCTCTAGTGGTCCTCAGGTCAGAATTCAGGCACATTTCAAACTCACTTTTTCCTTCGCTGTCTCTCTTTCAGTCTTGAATGGTATATGTCCACCACTGCAACTTTGAGAGCTGGAACAACAAAGCAGGTCAGAGTTCATTTGCATTGCGCTCCTCCAATATTGTCTCTTTAAAAGGTCCATTTATTACATTTATGTCTTTTCCTGAGGTCATGAGTCATTTGTACATGCCCATTTTCCAACCTCCCTTAATCCTTTAAAATGAAACAGGCTGTTTTTGTTACTGTGCCTTTAAGACAGATACAGGTGCAACTGAAATTATTCAACCCCCCTTTGCAAATTAGGTTTTTTAACAAAATGTACACAGTCAGCTGTTTCCAATAAACCAATCACGCTAGAACTAATAGAACAAGTGGGCTCTACATTTAACACAAAATACCACTTTTAATGACTGCAGTCTTAGAATTATTCAATCCCCCTGAACAGAATCCCTCACAGGAGCCCACATATGCAAATCAGCTGACAAATCAAAGGCTTCATTAGTTGGATCAGGTGAGCTTGAGATGAAGCACATGCAATATCGTAATGGACTGGCGAGGGGTTTGCTGACTGTGAAGTTTGATTGCATGTTAGAAATATGGCAAGAGAGAGTTATATACATCTGAATGTTCCTGGAGATACAGGAGCTAAGTTAAAGGAACACTGGCTACACTACCTGGACGTGTCAGCAAGAGGAAGCCATCACCGACCGCCACCAGATTCCTGAGGAGGCAGCGACTGCAAAAGACCTGCAGCAAGCTTTGGTGGCAGCAGGCACTGAGGTTTCAGTTTCCGCAGCAAGAGACATACTAAACACTGAAGCTCTCCATGCCCGAATATCTCTACTGACCCAAAAGCAGAAGAACAGTCGGCTCAATCTGCTTATAAATAAACCACAGTAGTTTTAGGATTCTGTGTTATTCTGTGGAGCTAAGAAACAACACTGGAACCTTTCAGGCTTATGGATCAGCCATATGTCTAGAGGAGGCTAAACAAATCACGCTGCCTACAGTGAAGCATGGCGGTGGCTCTGCGATGCTTAAGGGCTGATTTGCTTGGAGTCCACCAAGACGTGGTTTCAGAAGTCAAACAAACCCAGGAATATCAGTGAACTGGAGGTCATTGCCCATGAGGAACGGGCTAAGATTCCTCAGGAACTCTATGAGAAGCTGGTGTCTGACTATGCAGCATGTTTGCAGCCGGGCTCTACTAAGTACCATAACGCTCGCCATGAAGGGGGTGAATAATTCAGAGAATGCAGTCGTCATTAAAAGTCAGAAAGCACCCTCATTTGCAATGGGGGGTGGAATTAGAAACACTTTACAACCTGTCAAGAAGAAAAAAAAACTGCTAGCTAACATCACCACAACACACAAGTTGTGCGAGTGTGTGCTGTTTCAGGCTAGATTTGTGTTTTTTCCTTGGATACTCGATCCAGTATTTTTTTTTAGCTGATATCAGCCAGATACATATACCTGACCACACTAACATGCCATCTCTATTAACATTGCAATGTAACTGGCCAAATGTATTACTGAGGGAAGGAAAGAGTCTGCAGTGCTACCTTCAAGCAACTGCACAGTAAGAAAGAAATGTGTTATTTGGGCTTTTTGGATCCACTGCAGTACTGGATTTCAAATAAAACAGGAACGAGGTCTGTGTGTGCAATGGTAGAATCATTTGAGGATAATGACTGCCTGCTCAGTTGTTTTGTAGTAAACAGAGCTCCTGTATCATTAGTGCATTAGAAAGATTCTAAATGCACCATCTGAATCTACAGTCTGCTGATGTTATTTAGGACCAATGCATCGTTATAGTAAATCAGTCACAGACCATTAGGTGTAGTTTATCAAAGGGTTTTCCATAAGTAAATCATACATAATCATCAGCAAGACCCAAAACTGAAGGCCCTCTTCACGTTTTGCTTGAAAAACCAAAACCATAAAAGCTTTATATATAAAAAAAAAAAACATATTTAGCTTTAAACATATATTAACAATATTTGAATTATTTTTTTATTATTTTATTTAATTATTGTAAGTATCATCATTAACATTTGTGCTTCTGCAGTGACCTCTACAGTTCGCTCCATAAGCTTTTCAGCAAAGCGTAGTTAAGTTACCTCTGATTACTGCCTTGAAAGTGGCTAGCCATTTGCCATCTGCGTTTTCTTGTACACATTATCCACCGTCAGGTGAGCAGGTGAATAAATACCTGCTTCTTCTGGTGGTTATTTTGACTGGTACTTCACATTGCTCCATTTTTAAAGTGAGATTATAAGGATTTACGATTGAATTAGCTCTTTTTTATGCACTTACCATGAAGAATATCTGAGTCGTCATCAACAAAATCGATGTCTTTTAAATCCCATTCCGCATAGTTATCAAATTCCTAGAGTTAGACAAAGAGAACAACAGAGAGAAACTGAGTTAGTCATTAACTCTACCAGCCCCCCCCTTCAGCTTTTTATACTGTATCACTAATCTAATGTACACTGACTACTGTAATGCACTATAAGAGCCAATATCCGCTGAATTCACCTTTCATTACCCATATACCCATGCACATGTATGCAAGTAATGGCATACACACGTAACACAGCATTAACCATATAGACGACCTGATGAGCGCTCTGGAGTGCAGTTACATGGTGGGCAGTAGTTTTTGATGGATCAATTTAATGGAAGTATGTTTACCACTCTCCCATATGGTCCTGCAAGTTAATGATTCTTGAAACCTTTCAGGACTCCCCAGTCTTATTGTGAATAGCTAAGCGAGTAAAAGATGACCTGATTTCCAAAAGGCATCAAATAAAAGAGGACACATTTCTTTAATATTTTGTGTGAATGCCTTTTGTAGCATAGAAGAGTCTTTTTTTTTTTTAGTTCTTGTTGGGGGATTTTTACCCATTCTTCCTAGCAAAAGTCTTCTAGTTCCTTGGCCATATTGCATGCACTGTTTGAACTCCATTGTGGATTTTGAGGGGAGTTTATGATTATTATCTAGCTGCAGAAGCCCTCTTCAGCTTCCTTCCAGTATTAGCTGGTATTTAATTGAATCCATTCTTCCCTCCTTCTCTGAAACATGCCACTGGATGCAACACAAGACTAAAGCATGACTGATTCATCTCAGTGCTTAACAGTTGGAGACGTGTTCTTTACATTAAATTCTGCACCTTTTTTCTCCCCCACAGTCCACAAAACAAGATCAGGCATTTTTAGAGTTTAGATATCTAGATGAACACACAGATGAGTCATGGACTTTTCATGTTCATGGACAGCGGTTGGTGTGGCGCAACAGGTAACACCACTACCAGCCAGTGAGCTACCACACCATGTGGGAGACCGTGGTTCGATTCCTGGTCTGGGTGACTATGCTGCGCTACACCAATGAGAGTCCTTGGGCAAGACTCCTAACACTACATTGGCCCGCCTCTGTAATACGAGTTACCTTGTAAGTCGCTCTGGATAGGAGCGTCAGCTGAATGCCGTAAATGTAATGGACAGGTTCATTTAAAGTGGAATTTTTGATTAGGTGTTGAATATGCTTTCTTAATAAATAAACAAGCTAGTCATTTATTTGGTTCCTCATGTAACACATACACACAGCATATCATCAGTCATATAGATTATTATAAAGATTACAGCATTCTCAAATTGCCTTTGCATCATATGCCTAATTATGACATAGTATATTAATCCCTAATATGTTCTCACCACATACATAATAATGTTATTTAAAATAAACCAGTTTGGGAGACTCTATCCTTACACTTGTCATCTAGTCAAGATTATACACCATCAGCAGAGGGCAGTAGAGAACCGTGGACCTGTGAGGACAGTCAAACTATTGTTCTGTTTACTGAGGCTGTAGCTAATTACAAGGTACCGACAGGATGGATAGTCAATGCCAATAAGAAACAAGTAGCCCAGTGGTTTTCAAACCAGTCATCAGAACCCCCAGGAACTCCAAGGTGTTCTGCAGCAAAGCAACCCATCACACTACCACCACCATGATTCATGGCTGAGTTTTTATGGGTTTCCGCCAAACATAAGACCCACGTTAATCAAAAAGCCCCACTTTTTATTTGTCCATAAGACATTAAGAACACTGGGCAAAGCCTAAGCTGACCACCCCCTCCCCCCCAAAAAACCCCCAAAAAAACCCAAAACAACCCAAAACAACTCTTTTAGGCAATGTTCCAATTAGAGAAGCGAAGAAGAATAAAAATAAACAAACAAACAAACGACAACAACAGTGCACTGACCTCCATGAAGTCTGCTCGAGCAGGCATGTACCCAGCCATATCCCTGGACAGCTGAGAGTCAAAGGAGGGTCTAGGGGGATCATCAGTGGCTGATAAGAAAGAGAGGGCAAATGTCTTTAACTTTAAAAGCATTTTTCATGTTCTGCTGGTGTGCCCTTTCATGACCAAGACTCTTTGGAGTCAATGTGAGCTCTTCTATGAGACAGTAACCAAATCAGATTGACTTTCAGCCAAGAAAATTCAAGTACGCTGGTCTGCAAAACATTCTGGGATGAAAAAAAACAACAAACTGGTTATGTTCAATTTATTAGCAATATTTATTATGCCTGCACGGGTGTAGATTAGGATGTACAGTGAATTCAGATGGAGATACACATGGGTCAATAAATATAATAAAAAACGCATTTATAAGATCTCCCTTATCCACTGTGCAAAATGTGTGCCTCACATTTCATTCATTTACTTACTTGTGTGTGGTTCCTAGTGCTGACACTTGTGTGTGCATATATGACATGACATCTATAAAAGTTAACTACCTAGCTAAAATAGATTAAAACAACAGTGATTTTTAAGCCTGATAATTTATTAAGCCAGCAAAAGGCTAGCCTATGGTATTCGTGAATGGCTCTTTCATCAGAGTAACGCATCCTGCCACACCGGCACATAGCCCTGGAATGGTTTGAGGAACATAATAAGGATGTCAAGGTACTGCGCCTTGGTCTCCAAATTCCCCAGATCCCAATCCGATCGAGCATCTGGGGAATGTGCAGGAACAACAAATCCATTCCGTGATGACTTCACCTTGCAACTTCCAAGACCTAAAGGATCCTGCTGCTAACGTGCCACATACCATAAGACACCTTCAGAGTCCAAAATTCTTAGCTGATTACAGTATGCAACACAATGTCAAAAGCCAAAACATGGCATAACATAGCAAGTGTCAGGATTTAAGCTAAGCTTATTAGCCTCACAGCCCCAGAAAATTAAAAATCTGAATATATGCTTATAATTTATCTTGCGAGTTGGAACATTTTCTTAACTAGACTAAAATTAGGATTATATTATAAGCACTCATCAGCATTTAACACATCAGTTGGCCAATATCAATACAGTAGTGATTCTTGTGACATTTCACAAGAAAAAAAATACTGTCAGCAATCTCTTACGTTTAAATGGGATGGCACTGTCTGCTGTCCGAGCCTCCTCCATCTGCCGGAGACTGAGCAGTGTGGAGGAGAAGAGGGGGTTGTTGATGAAGTTCTTCATGTAGTGGCTTTCACATTCCTCCTTGGTCTTGGTGCGCATTTGGTAGGCCACATCCTGCCTAAAACATCATGTCAATGAATGCCAATACTGTAGAATTAAAGGAGTAGTCTATAAAACTAGTATCATCTATAGAGATGTACGCAACATACATGTGCTGCAGTGTGACCAAAATACAGCACTGTAAAATCTGCTTTCAACAGGTACAGCATCACAGTCACCTCATTTTGGTCCTAAATATACATGATATGCTCTTTTACAAGGCACACAATTATTATTATGATTTTAGCCAATATCATTATTAATCACATTAATGTTTTTTTAAATATTATTATTATTATAAATCATAGTTAAGTCAACTATACTCACCAATTCCCAAAGCCGCAGTCCATGACTGCCTCTAGGAGAGCCATCTCCTCCTGGGCCGTCCAGCCGGGCTCCAGTATAGGAAAATCTGATGTCTAGGAGAAAGACCATATGGGTACCACATAGAGCCATTATACAATTTTAAGGTTTATGTGAGTGTTTTCATATGATGTAGAGAAAAATACAGTACATGTGCAGTTTTTTTACAATAATGATCTGCATTATTGTGCTACAGCACATAATATTACCCATCCTATGCAATTTTCCAGACATGGTTTTAAAAAGGTACAAAGCCAAATCTGGGAGTAAATGCCTGTTTTGTGGAGGTTATGCTCACTATCAATTTAGTTACTGACAGATCAAGATGCAAATAAATGCATTTTCCAGACAGGTCAGATCCAACCCACATTTTAACCACATGCTCACTCAAAACCCAATTTTGGATTGTTTTACTTACCATGATCTCATATTTGTGGTCACTCTGATGCTTC